>NW_017306353.1:2145482-2153623 GCF_000935625.1 Nanorana parkeri | reverse complement strand
GAAAGGGATTCAACTGATGGGATTCCATACCATCAATCACTGAGCTATTCTTATGTGCAGTTTACGGAATGTTTCTGTTAAAGTAAATTCATGGGTTAGTTTGAGTTACTAAAAGGCCTTACTATATTTAATTTAAGTTTTTAGCAAAGTGCTTGAAGACACCAGAAAACCACTGAGATTCTTTTGTGGACAAGGAGCAGCTACAATGGTTGCCGGCTCTGGATCTGGATTATCATCATCAGTACAGATGGCCTGTAACGTAATAGTTACCGAGAGTTAAATGTTGATACTCTAATTAGCCCCAGGAGTTCAGCATTGGTAGTTTTCAGCACATAGCTCTTGGCAGACAACAATGCCCTACCCTTAGGGCCCCCCTTAAACTAACCTTTCCTGTATGCTAATCTTCCCTGTAACCACAAATCTTACTCTCCCAGTAACCCTAACACTAACTTGCTAAATAATCCCAATATGAACCCTCAAACTGACCCTTCCTGTAATTGCAAGCCTCGCTCAAGGTCCCAAAAACTAACGCTACCCATAATCCTAACACAAACCCTGTTTGTAACACTAACCCTCACCCTAATCCCAACTCAACCATCCTCCTACCTTATATAGGCCTTATCTCTTGTTAGCATTCTTAACTCTCCATTTCTAGGATTCTCTGCTCTGAAGACCAAGCTTCCTGCACAAAAACTAAACTTGTCAACTTTCTAAATATTTAAGCAAGCTGTGTCCAAAAAGGGCAGGCAGAGGGCAAAGGACAAGTCACCATTAATGCCTGTGGTCTCCCTGAGCAGATATTTGACTCTTCCTGACTTAGCTTGCAAATTTCTACACTGCATGTAGAGGCAGTCATCTTGGAAGAGCCAGAACCTCCAGCAAGGAGAACAGTGACATCACTATTATCTCTAAATCACTAAATCTCACTCCAAATCTGGGAAGACTAAGAGAAGGAATATAAGACAAAAGATTTTTCAGGGTACTGCTTAGACTCAATGACTATTTCTAGATGCTCCCTGTAACATAGCACATCTTCACTTTTTGAGTACAGGTCCACTTTAAAGCCCTAATTACATTGTCTAATATGGTCATGTAAACCCATTGGGCCTATAATACACTTTTTAAGGTTAGGAAAGTGTTCCCCTATTTGATTTCCTTTTATGCTATGGCATTAGGTTTCCCATCTCTCATACAAACTGTTACCTTCTGGTCAAAGTACTTAGCATATTTTCTCTGCTTCTTCGTCTTACGATTTTGGTGGTACTATGGTCATTAATGAAGCCCAACTCTAGGGGAATGAAAAGTTTTCCCTTCTATTGGGGCTATTTACTTATCTGATCCTTGCTCCCCGCCATATCCCTCCGGGTTGCTAGATCAGTCCCCACAGCCGCTTTTCCTCTTTGTTCTGGCGGGTTTAAAGACCGCTTAAGTCATCCATAGACCTGCATTGTCTACAGCCTGAGTGAATGGGGAGGCGAGCAGAGCCGGGACCAGAGTTCAGGTAAGTAAATTAGCTTTTTCCTGTCCCCTAGCTGTAAACAGGGAAGGGGGGGCGGGGGGGATGGAGGAAGGGGGGTCGGTTCCGCAGCCCCCATAGAAAGGGACACTTTTAATTTCCCTAGAGTTGGACTTTAATATTATTATCCTCAACCTCATTATTATTATTTTTTTCAATTAAAGCTTGGATATATTCAACATCACTATGCAATCAAGTGAAGGTTACAGAGCATACAATGGAAACAATACAGAAAAATACAATAAGACAGACTGTTAAAAGTATTCTGAGGTTTATATTCTTGAGTTATTCAAGATACCAAGCTCTGAAATAACAGCAAGGACAAACAATGCCCAGGATATATTCCTGCTCAAAACAGCAGCCAGTCATATACTGCTCAGCATGCAGAAATAAAACACATATTGAGCCTGGGATTTAAAGGAAACCTTCACTTTGATCAAAAAAAAAATAAATGACCTATATAATGAGAATTCTCCTTGCATTGTGGAGATTTCCTGTCACTTCCTTCTATGCCTTTGTGGCAGAAAGTGAAGGAAAGTGCAATGAGTATCCCATCGCACTCCTTACCATTATGCCTCTTGCAGATGGGTGCTGAAGTGGTTGTGGGTGTGCCATTAAAATCCAAGAAGATGAGACTTCCGGTTCCGGCGCCTACAGAGCAAGCTGCATATGTGAGGAGCTCCGGACCCTCGAGACCACAAAATCTGCATTTCACATCGGCCAAAGTTGTCACTGACCCTCCACACAAATTGTGATCTGTCACCCCAACTAAAGACGTCATATGGATCGGTTCGTTGACCGATCTCGAGGCTTGCCTCGATCGGAATCCCGGCCTGAAAAAAACAGCGCGCGAAATCTCACGGAAGCCATGGAGGCCTCTCAACCGACCTCGCCACTAGACACGGAGGAGGACTCGCTGCCAGACTCTGAACCGTCCATTGACTCAGCGAAAATAGCCGCAGCAGTGGCCAGGCTCCTGAAGCCTACTATTCAGGCTTCGGTCCAAGCTGCAGTGGACTCGGCGGTCACTAAAGGCATCCAGTCGCTACGTCATGAATTACTGGCACAGGCACACCGAGTCACAGAGGTGGAACACAGAGTCTCCACTGTGGAAGACGAACTGGCATCCGCCACAAAGAGCCTGCAGGAGCTTACTAAGCAACACCAATTGACCTCAGCTAAGCTGGAGGACCTGGAGAACCGCTCCAGGCGGAACAACTTGCGCATTGTGGGCCTTCCCGAATCATATTTACCAGCCGACCTGCATGACATCTGCTCCCATCTTCTTCCGGAGGCGCTGGGCCTCAATCGCGATTGCATTGTGGAGAGGGCGCATCGCCTGGGCTCGCAGCAACAGAAATATTCTCGCCCCCGCCCGGTGATCGTGAAATATCTATCGTATGTGGATAAAACGGACATCCTAAAAACTTACCGGAATGGCTCGAGCTTACGTCTCCAAGGCAACGACCTCCTGCCCTTCGCCGACTACTCGGCCGAGGTCAGTCGCAAGCGGAAGGCCTTCTCAGAAATCTGCAAGTTGCTCCACCATCGGAAGGTCCGGTTTTCCTTAGTTTACCCGGCGATCCTGAATATCCAGTCTTCAGATGGAACCCGACACACTTTCACGTCGCCGCAAGATGCCATGTCGTTCCTCGAACCAACTGCGGCAGCAGGCCCTGACCAACGCTCCCACTCCGGGAGTAAGCGGCAACGTAGATCTTCTCCACCTCCAACTTCCGTGACCGGCGAGTCCACTTGAAGTGATCGAGGGACCAGGAGCTACACGACGGGAGGCCCATTTGTCGACGATGGCGGTTTATCTACACGGCAACTTACCTGAGATACAGCAGCTTGCAATCGCAAAATAGTTTCACGTTTTTCTTCACCATCAAAGTAGTGATTTAACTGCTTTTGGGAACCATAAGGTCGAAGTATTTGTTTTACACCATATCGTACTGATGGTATCGATCGTGGCACTCGACATGACCCATATGTCAAACATGACTGGCTTTTCCTCATACTATCCACTTTTCAATCTTGGAAAAATTTGGCCTTCACTCAGGCTACAAAATTAATGTGACTAAAAGTGAACTCCTGATCCTATCCCCCAAACTCTCCTCTGGGACCCCAAAAAAAATCCAACATGGCCTGCAGATTGCGAATCATAGCATCACATATTTGGGAATAAAGATAGGGAGACTACCCTCCTCATTATACAGCCTAAATTACAAACCCCTTCTTGAAAAGATGGTCAAGGAATTGGAAATGTGGACTTCCATGCCCCTGTCGCTATTTGGCAGGAGTCATGTCATCAAAATGATGAGCTTCCCTAAACTACTCTACCCTCTCCAAACCATCCCGTTACTACTCAAGCATGCGGACGTGCGAAGTCTAGAAAGAGCTTTTACTAGATTCCTATGGAAATCTAAACGCCCCCGCATCTCCTACAATCAGCTGCAAATACACAAACTGGAAGGAGGTCTGGGACTTCCCAATGTACGCGCCTATAATTTCGCGTGCCTCCTGAGATATGCATACGACTGGCTCCTGGGCACGTCTTATTACTCTAATTATACACTGGAAGCCGAATTAGCATCCCCTTGGTCATTGGCAGGTCTATTACACACTCGAATTAATAAGCTACCGCCCTCTTTGCGCACTAACTCCCTAATTAGGGATACGGTGGTTGCGTGGAGGGAGTACAGATGCCACATGTCCCTATAGGGAACAATCCTCACTTCCCACAAGGATCTAGCAATAAGATATTTGATGCCTGGGCAACAAAGGGTCTAAGCAAGCTGACCCAATTGTTTGACGCAGACACCCATCGCCCTCTCACGTTCCCTGAATTACAACGGAAATTCAACATTCCGCCCAATCATTATTTTCAACATATTCAATTGACCCATTATTGGCGGAGTGAAACAACAGTACCCAGCACTTTTTTTCAAATTACGGAATTAGATAAGGCCTCATCTACAGCCCCTGGATCAATTTCTAAATTATACCCCCTACTAAATTCCTACTTTATCCCTAGACCGGCCAGAACTTCCCTCATTAAATGGAGAAAAGATTTCCCGATGGAAGAGTTTGAGAATGCTATGTTGGAGGGATGCCAGAATATAAGGCGATGTACGCTGAATGAACAGTGGAGGGAGACTCACTTCCGAATTGTTCATAAAGCCTATTATGCCTTCGATTTATTTTTTAAAGTTAAAGCTCCGAGCCCGTACTTAAGAGCATGTCCAAAATGTACCCTGGAGGGGGCCTCCCTCCGACATTGCCTGTGGGATTGCCCCCATATTGTTAACTTCTGGGACTCCATCCTATCTTATTTGTCAGACATGTTAGATGTCTCCCTGACGCGAGAGCCCTGGCTATGTCTCTTCAGTTATTGGAAGCCAGAACCTACCCCAAGTAGACAGAAACAGCAATTAATATTTGTGGCCTTACTGCTGGCGAAGCGAATAATAATGCATCAATGGCTATCCACGCAGCCACCTTCATCCCAACAATTTGTGACAGCACTGACATCACTGATGTGGAAAGAAAGGCTTGAAGCCACTCTTGACCCTGATAAATATTCCATCACTTTTGTCAAGAAATGGGAATCCTTCATACTACACAATTACACAGAATTGGAGTTACACGCTCTAATTTATCCATTCAAACTTACGCAGTGGTACCTAGAAAGGAAATTAGATAAAACCTTGGGGCGGCTGGAGATCCCTGATGATTATGACCCAGGCTAGGGCAGATAATCCTAGAGTTGTGCCTCACACACGGAGATGGGATAGTAGAATGTGACCCGCTCAGGGAGCAAAAGGCTATTGCTTTCTTCCAGACATTGTAAAATTTTATAGGCTGCACTTATTCTGTATTCTCTGTTTATCTTTGTCTTTGTGTAAATGTGACATGAGTATCCGACTTTCTTACATAACATATTGTTTATGTTGTTATTTGTATGTTTTGGAATTTATGTTTTGGAAATTGCTGTATTTCCTGAAAAACACAATAAATTTTTTAAAAAAAAAAAAAAAAATCCAAGAAGATACAGCATGTCACCAGCACACCAGAGTAAAATGTCCAATATGATGCCTGACAAGGGGACTCTTAGTGGGATGAGGAGGAATGCTCTGCAGTCAGATAATGTAACATGGCTGGAATGAGGGGGAATGCCAAGTATCGGTACTGGTTTTTGAACTTGCCTTTTCTTCACAACTAGCTTGGTAGTAAGTAGGGATGCACCAATACCGATACTAGTATATTTATGGGTGCTGATACCGAGAATTTGGGCGAGTACTTGTACTCGCCCACATGTTTCGATACCTTCCCCGATACCGGAACTTCTGGTCAGAGGAAGATTTTCTCTGACCGGCAGTGCCGTAGGGTAACATGGAGCCAGCTTCCTGTGCAATCAGGAAGCTGGGCTGCAAGTAACGGCCCGCCTCCCGGCTTCCTGATTCGCCAGGAAGGCAGCTCAATGCTGATTGGCTGTGAAGCCGGTTTCCCGGCCCAAGCTCAATCAAGCAGGTTAGACAACATGGAGCCAGCTTCTCGGGCCATCAGATTGCCTGGGAAGCTGGCTTCATGGCAGCGGAAGCACTGGTATCTGTACTCGGTATCAGCGAGTACCAAAAGCAAAGTATCGGTACTCATACTTGATACCCAAAAACCAATATCGGTGCATCCCTTGTAGTAAGCATTCACCGGAAAAGTAAGTTGTTAAGAAAAGGAATCTGAAAAGAAAAAAAGTTTTTGTACTGTATTGATGTGTACTATGTGTATAATGCCATGTGTTTAATATATGATTTTTTATTGAAGCTTGCTAAATCAAAAGCTCCCCCGATGAAGCTTTAATGTGAAACACATCAAAGACAAATTAAACTATAAGTCCTTGGATACATTATGTATTGAACACTATATGGATGTATTAAGTACATGTTATTGAAATTGATAAAGTTTACTGTGATACAGAATAAGGGCTGTAGATTTCTAAAGGCAACTAAAATAAGGAGATTATCCAAATCGTATATGAATTTTAGATATTGTATATATAATCAAATGCTGGGTTTTAACTGTTGTAAAATAAATGATACTTTTAACAGTAATACAAAGTTGTATGTATGCCTCATATAAACCCTATACTTATATATATTGGTATAATGCTTTTTACACTGTCACCATGGTTGCTTAACTTCTCAATAGAGATGTTTGCATGTTGGAGCTCGGAGTGCGGGTGACTTCTTCCCATTACTGTGATTTGTGCTGCGCCATCCGCGAGTCATACCAGCACCCGCAGTGGATCAAAAACTAATGAAGGCACATTATATTTGATGACATCATGGGTCCTTAGACTGCCAGACCCTGACGGGAAACATGCTGTGGGGACCGGTCTAGCAGCCAGGTGAGTATTTCTTCTCTATTTTAGTGCCCTAGCCCTACTGCAAGGGTTATTTTTAGATTTCCTGGAGTTCCTCTTTAAGCATCACACTTCTAAAATACACTTAATGGAACCAAGAGCAGCATTTCAGCATTTATCTCCCTTAACCTCCTCTTCCTCTGCATTATATTTAGTACTGAACCACAGGTGTACTTTCATATTTCATATTCATTTTTCACATTTAAACGTCCACATTTAAGGGCAATGGATATGACACACGCTCTCTGCCACAGCTGTAATTTGCCTTTGCTGAGTATATTGCATAATCTCAGAGCATGCAGAGCACGATGAGCTGTTTGAAGAAAAAAAAAGCCACCTTAATTAGTTCTAAATTATAAACGAATTTCATTATTTTTCCCAATAAACGTCCAGATTGCACTTGTTTTCTGAACATCCTTGCTTAGAAGTGTCTTGGTGATTTGGGTAGCCTTTTCAAATGCTTGCAAAAAAGGAGAAGAAAAAAAAAATGTGATGGAACAGTAGCAGTCAAAAGAAGCAGCTGTCATCGTCAGATTTCCATCATAAAGGCACTGGGATGCTGAGTGATTGCCTGTGCTGATGATTCCACATGGGTGACAGAGGGAATCTCCAGGGTAGGTTTATACAGTAATTAAAATTAAATTTTGAGGATAATGAACTGTGTTCTGGGTAAAAAAAAAAGAAGTATAACATTCAAAAACTAAAAGCATCTGGTTCTTACCCTAAACAAAGGAAGAAAAAAAGACTATGAACAAAAAATGCCCTTAAAGCTGAGCTCCTGGCATACTGCTAAATACCCAGATGAAATACAGATGAAGGAGCTCTTATATATGCCAAAGGTTGTGTGTTTCTGTCCATCCAATCTTGAGATTTTCACAGCCCCATCACACAGAACAGCCGTGTCTGGCAGGACAGGAGACATTTTAATAGAACTTCACCCAGCTAGAGAAAAACTAAAAGGCTTTTAATAAACATACACAAACCAGCCCAGGAACTCTAGTGCTGTCTTCCTCTCACCCGAATCTTTGCAAGGTCTTCTGATCTTCTGCACCTCCATCTTGCATATGGGAGTTGGCTGTCGCTTCCTCGTGATTCACAACCAGCCATCTACTGCACATGCATGAGACAGGACTGCATGGAGGCAAGCCATCTGACATGTATTCCAAGAGGCTGTAGACATGGGGAAGTGTGTGTGTGTGTGTG
>NW_017306353.1:2010261-2145354 GCF_000935625.1 Nanorana parkeri | reverse complement strand
AAGAAAAAGTACCCCCTCCCAAAAAGAATAAAATGCTTAGAAATAAATCGCAGGGTAGGATTCTTAGAAAATTAGTTAATGTGCTCACAAGAAGCATGCTAATAGAAATCGAAAGTAGAGTGAGAGAGAGATTATCTTAACATTGTGCTTCTTCTCCTTTCACTGTCTAGTCATAGACTGGTGGATCCAGGATGTCCTGGGCTCAGAGAAAGTATGAATGTAGAATGATGATGGACATCGATAGGTAGAAAAAAAGCACTGTGGGAGCAAATGTGTGCTGCTGGTGCACAGTACAGGGTGGAGGGGTGCTTTGCTAATGTTGCACATTTGATGGATGTTTCTAGCGTACGCATTACAGGGGGGCATTCTCCAATGTTCCGCCCAGCTTACTGACATCACTAGTTGCCAGGAGCTGGGCAGGACGCCAGCTAGAGTGTCCTGCTCAGCTCCTGGCAGTCAGTGACATCACTGGTGGTACAAGCTGGGCAGGACGCCCGCCAGAGCATCCCAGGTTGCTAAGAGCTCTTAGCAACCTGGGACGCTCCGGCCGGAAAGGGTGCTCCCCCCACATGACCCAATGAGATGCCATCTGAGGCAACCTCCTCAGGCTGGAATGGCCCTGTGGGGGGAACTTTATAGCTTAAAGCTTGATGAATATTTCAGAAAAAAACTGGTTTTGTTAAGTAATCTTTTAAAGGCTATTCATTTATCCTTCCATTTTTAGCTGGAATGGTCAACAATGAAGCAAAGTTTTGCTTTTAATAATAATAAGGATTTCAAACCCCTGTGTTTCTTTGGTAACTTTTGCTCTGTGGTTAATGGATCAGTGGATCTCAATATATTTACAGACCTTCTAGATCACCAGTGATATGGGAAGAGCCAACAGCCAATTATCACCATATATGGGGCTTCATATTCCAGGTCATACTCATAACTACTCATGAACTACTCATCTGTAACTTGAGGGAATATGGGCCGGTACCGGCAAAGTGGGACTTGTATAGCTGTACTTCTCAAGCTATGGACATAGCAGCCTGTGTGCCTGGAGTGCTAGACTGGTCTTTAAGGGGCAAGGACTGCGCATTTGTTCTTCAATTTTAATAGAAATTTTAAAAAGTTAGAAATTGTTTGCATTAAATGCTGCCAGTTATTCATAAAGCAAATGGGGTCAATTGATAGCAGAGTGGATTTTTGTTAGTGTGCTAAGTTAGTTTATCTTAAAAAAAAGAGTCTCTGCCCACCTGTAGATTTAGGGGCACCTAAAAATAGAGCCGTATCCTAAACCAGTGAAACACGAATGTCAGACCATTCTCACAAGCAAAGCTCTGACCCTTCCAGTCTCTTTAGCAATAGGCTATCTTAGCTCTTTGCTGGTATAGTCAGTCTCTGGGGACAACTTCCATCGAGTAGCAACTTAGCAAGAAGCAAACCCTTTAAGAAATGTAACCATTATTTAGCACTCATGTACTACAATTCATACAATGTCTTCATATATTAACTTTAAAATCTATTTGAAAGATGCTTTTGAATTCAACAATAGTTCCTTCAGCTAATGGCATTAAATAGAGCAGCACATTCTGCTGAAAAGAAGCAATAATAGGAATGTATTGTCATCATCTCATCATCATTTATTGTAATGCATAAGGATATTCAAGGGTTGGTTTAACATATTAATAGCCCCTTTGTGCGATATGAACAGCACTTCCTGCCCTGGGGGTAACATTGCTTCTGACAGCTCCATATGGCCCGCCTGGATTATATCATCAGATATTAAGTAGCTGTTCACTACCTCTTACAATGGCAGCGGTATCATAACTGACAGCACCATATGGGATAGGAACAGAGAGTGGCCATGTATTGAGTGCTCTCTGTTTTGGCAATGCCATTGTACTTGAAAGCCATATGGTACATCTCAAGAAAATGATAACCACTTTCAGCCTTATGACTGCTCAGAAAGATTACTTTGGATTGAAGTGAGTTTCATACTAAAATGCATTGCATTTTCTGAATTGCAGAGGTTTGTTCTGTTAAGAAGAGCTCTGGAATCCATATTGCTCTGCTGAGAACTTACAGGCTGAAGAGTACTTAAAGCCCAATTGAACTTGCAGTTTAAACAGGCTAAATACATTCCAGGTGCATCAAAGCAAAGTGTATGCAAGCTTAGAGGTTGTTTTCTTTGGAAAGCAGCTACAAATTGAGTAGAAAAGCCTGTACACTGCCAGCATGCTGCAGTGAAGGATCATTGCTCTCTGTGTGAAAGCAGTGGTCTCTCTCTACCCCCTGCTAAGTCTGACCCAAACCTGCACAGTTCCTGGCCTCCTCTTCCTCTTATAAGAGCCCAGGACATAAACCGTGGAGTTCATTGCCACCAGCCGTTTTTCTGAGTGCCACTGCCACTCTTCTGTTTGCAGCTGTGACACATGCAGCACCATGCGAAGCAATGCATTCTCTTTCATATTGGTGCTGCACTGCGGTTGCTTGAACTACAGGAGCAAATTGCTCTTGTTGCCGGTACACACTGCTCCCCTTACACGTGGGACAGCAGGATGGTCATCATCTGAAGTATGCATACCGGCTCCCCTTTCCTTGCCAGCTCTCCCTTTAAGTTGCCGCAGGTTGGTCCCTCTGACATGGGAAGCTTCTCAGCTTTTATACTGAGGAGAAAAAAGCGTTCAGCGCCTCGGCCCTCTCCTTGTCGTTTGTGACTAGCTTCCCGCTTCCATCCTTTATTGGGCCTATCTGCTCCTTTCTCACCTTTTTACTGTTAATATATTGGTAAAATGTGTGACACCGAAAAGCTGTATGTAATTTATAAATATTCATTTGGCTATGCCCCATCTACCTCGCCTCTGTTAGATGAATTTTTAACAAGCTTCTTAATCTGTTGCTCTTTGACAGAAAAGCAATATCATTCCTCAACTTTTTTTTTGCCCTCCGTCTCCATTCTCCCATGGTGCAATCCTGTAATGGAATGAATTGAAAAAGAGGCAGCCTTTTGTCGAGGCGTTCTGCTCTGGCTTCAGCATCACCCTGCGTTTCTTGCTGGTCCCGGTAATGGAAGAAGAGATAGTGTTGGAGAGAAGATTCTATCTTTTTTAGGAGGTTCGGGGAGATAATGTATATTTTTAATATATTTTTTATATTTCTGTTCTGTAACCGTCTGGAACAACAGAACTTTTGCAGCATCTCTGGTATGTAATACATTCCTGTATCAGGCAAATAATGAAATTATATTACCTGCTAGCCAGAGATACCTTGCATAATACATTCAGGATTCTCTAAGTAGTTCGTCAACTGCACTTTCCAAATGTCGCAAGGCATAAAAGTGAAAGTGTATGTAAAGGCTTCTTTTTTTTTTTTTTCAATAGTTTAGGATGGACAAGGAAAGGGTTTGATGTTTTGTAAAGCTCCTAGCTGTGTGACCAAGTGACAAAGTAAGGTGAAACCTAGTATTAAATGGAGAGCTACAGTCAGGATAAAAATGAATAAAGGAACTCTCTATTTACATTGCAATAAATAAATAAAGTAAACCCATGTGGATCTAAATAGTGGGGCTGGGGTCTAAATATTGGGGCTGCTATGGTTGATCTCCTTCTAAAAATGCAAGTAGCCTGGCTGTTATTTCTAACACTCTAAGTCCCCGTGCACACCAGGGCATTTGTAGCTCCTATATATTTCAGCACGGTAAACCTCTGCACAATAAATTCTATTGTATTCTATAGGCCCCGTTAACGTGTCAGCACAGCGTCATGCGGAGAAAAAAGCTGGTCACTGGAAAAAGGTGCAGGAGCTTCTTTTTGGCCAGTTCAGCACGATTAGGAATAGGATAACGGGTCACATGCCGCTGAGCTCCCTAAAAAGAAGCAGATACATACAGGCTTGTGCAGAGCTTTTATGTGCTGAAATATACAAGCTGCAAACGTCCTGGTGTGAACAGGGACTAAGTGTAATACTTTAAGTCCCTTACCTGGTACAAGCATGCAACACATTTATGCTAAGGACAGTCCACCCAGACTCTGATAACTCAACTTCGATGGACGGCCCCAGGATTATTTAGTCAACCACAATGTCAATCCCCTAGAGATCCTGTCCCTAGCTATAGACTAGCACAAACCATGCAAAACAAATTGTGATCACCATCTCATGGTGGAATGTCGCTATATTCCTTTGGAAGAATCAGCAGGTATGTGTGTGACTTTTCTCAGGATGTGGTCTGATCAAGCCTGCCAGAAGAGGATGGAATTTGTATCTTAATGGAACAAATTCTCACAAGGTAGGGTGTTTGCTGCTGGTGCATGCTATATGGAGGGGGGGTGGGCTGGAGGCGAGGGTCTGGCCGCTGTATCATCTGGCAGCCAGTGATGTCACTAATTGCTAGGAGTTGAGCGGGTTGCCTGCCAGAGCGATTCAGGTTGCTAAGAGCTGAGTGGGGAGATGTGTTTGGCCCTTACAGCCCTTCCCATCCAGCTCTTAGCAACCTGGGATGCTCTAGCCAGAAAGGGGGCAGCAGGCACATTGTGCAGCAGAACGCCCAATGCCGCTCTGCCTGTCACCCTCACCACGTGACCCAAAGGCAGGCTGCCTCAGTTTAGGGACAGATCTGGTTGTATAGGTTGGAAAGAGTTGGAACCTTTGTCAGCTTTTTCCCAGCAGTGATTTTTTTCTAATTTCCTGTTTCCGTCAACCAATAGAAATTAAGAGGAAATGCCCCCAATGTGAAGAGCAATCCCACCAATTTTATCTGTCACCAAAACAATTGTCTACATTGTGATGTTTCCTTGCTACCCCTCTTCCGCTGACAACTGTAATATGTTAGATTGTTCTCTAACGCTTCCCCACTCTACCCCAAGCAGTGTTGGTCCGTGAGATTTATAGCCATGAAGCCTCAGTGCGCTTGCGCGGACAGCCGAGCACTGGAGCTGCTGATATGCTGAATTCGTCCATGAAATTTTCGGACCTGTTGCCAATGTGCGCTTATGCGCAAGGCTGAGACCTTAACGCCCGTAAGTCCGATGAAGTTACGAGTCTGAAGGATCACACCCCCGGAAGTCTGATGAAGTTATGAGTCTGAAGGATCACAGCCCCGGAAGTCCAATTAAGTTACCAGCCCGAAGGATTGATAGAACACCAGCAGAGAGAGGAGGGGACATGCACCCGGCAGGATAAAGTATGCCGCCAGGTCCCCTCCTCCCTCGTGCAACTGTCGCGCTCTCGGTCAATGACAGAGTGCCCGACTTTTCAGAGGGGGTGACACCAAATTGACTGTCAGTCATTTTGGTATCACCTCTCCAATGGTGTCACCTGGGTGCGTGCCGCACCCCCTTAGTGACGCCACTGGTGTTCACTATTATTCCAGGTCTCTTATGTGTATAAAAACTCCAGGGAAAGCCAATCACACACATTATAGAGTGTGTGACTTTTTTTGGCCAGGCAGTTCTTCTATTGGAAAAAATAAAAACTGTCGATAAGTAAAACATTTCCAAGGGGTAAAGACTGGCCTGGTTTTGTGGGTCTATCTCTCTCGTTCATGGATCCACCCCAAGGAAAAGTCTATGAACCACTAAATTTAATGGATGATGCCTCCGTTTATTATCCCAATAAAGTCACTTTTTTTTAAATACTGGAATGTAATACTGAGGCAGATTAGCTCTGCATATTAAATTACAGAAACAATTGGTAACTAAAACCCTGCCAGCAAAGAAAGGTAAATGGACAAAGCAATAGCTACAGGTTTTCCCACGTTGGTAAAAAGGGTTTTTTGCAAGCTTTCAGAGTATAACCTAACATGCACCATGAAAAAGAAAAAACTCTAAAATTGAATTAAGCAACATTTAAACTCTAAAATGCCCTTTAAGCAAATTAATTCATGTGCATGTTCCTTTTGCAAGAACCATAAATGGATTTAAAACACTCACTTGAAATGCAAAAATAAGGTACTAGAAAATAAATTAGTTTATACTGTTTTTTCCATTTGCCTTAATGTCTAATAGGTTTTATAAACTTTCTATCACTTCTATGATATCACAGGAAACGTTATGAAATTAAACAACATACTGTATATAATGCAAGATGACCATTTAAAGCAACCCTGTCAAGTTTCTACACGAATCAAAAGGCCGGTTACCTGCAAAAGAAGAGGTAAGTATATTGTACTCTCTGGGAACCCGTCTCTTTGACCTTCCCTCTCCTCTGTGCTGCAGCTTTCCATAGTCTCTTTGGTATACTTCACTTCTGAAAGTAGCAGATGCCTGTACCCCCTATGACATGCTGTGGTTCCATCCTCCAACCCACTGCTGAGAGCTGTAGTGATGTAGTGGTCAGAGGAAGTAACCACAGTGCAGTGGGGGACACAGGCAATCAACATTCATGGAAGTGTCGAAAGCCCAAGAGACTGAAACACTAGAATGCTCTTTGTAAGTTGTGCTGTCATTTACTATTAGGCAGTGGAATAGGTGGGGGAAGTCACATAGCTTATAGGGATGGTTGTCCCCTGATATGTATGTTTGCTGCCCTCCTATTGTAAATGGATAAGGAAAAGACCTAAAGCTCAACTCCAGGGAAATTAAAAGTTTCCCTCTGCAGTGGGGCTGTCCCTGCACTGCAAGCAATAACTGCTCATTTATACCTAGGGGACAGGAAAAGGCTGTTTTACTTACCTACTCCCTGCTCCTGACAGCTCCCCCTGAGCTGTAGACCGGTCGCCAAAAATTATTTTTCCCTTTTATTTTTGGGGGAGTCAGTGATGGAAAAAGATCTGGGTGCTCTGGTAGATAATAGACTCAATAATAGCATGCAATGTCAAGCCGCAGTTTCTAAAGCACGCAAAATACTTTCTTGTATTATATGGGGTCTAGACTCCAGAGATAGAGACATCGTCCTGCCCCTGTACAAGGCATTAGAAAGACCTCATCTGGAATATGCAGTTCAGTTTTGGGCACCGGTTCACAAAAAGAATGTTGTGGAACCGGAGAAAGTGCAGCGAAGGGCGTCTAAACTCATAAGAGGCATGGAGGAGATCAGCTATGAGGAACGATTAACTGACTTGCATTTATTCTCTTGGACAAGAGGCGATTAAGGGGGGACATGATCACCATGTAAAAAAAAAAAAAGGGTCCATGTAGTGAGCTTGGTGCCAATTTATTCACTTTAAGGTCACTGCAAAGGACAATGGGGCACTCTTTGCGTCTGGAGTAAAGAGGTTTAACCTTTGCATATGGAAAGGATTCTTCATGGTTACAGCTGTGAAAATGTGGAATAGACTCCCCGGGGAGCACGTTCGATCTAGGTAAGTTAATTGTTAAAAAAAATCTGGATGTATTCCTAAATGCACAGAATATTACTGGATATTGAGTTCTTTTTTTTTTTTAAGCATGTCAATTTTTATTAAGCATTAGATAATACAAACATGTGCAATGATCGGCAGGTATCACAAATCAGGTACCAGTACGCAGACTGTACCTGAAGAAGTTGCATATCAATACACATCAAATGTAACACAAGATAAACCATAACAACATATTAGAGAAATTGTGTCATAGCCATATTACTTCCTTAATGAGGGAGCCAGAAGAATCAAGATCTGGGTGGTGGACAACCTCATCACCATATAGGTAATTGTGGAAGATATCGGGGTTAATATGTTCATATATATACCGTCAGATTATGGGAGAAGTATGTGAATGAACAGGTCGACTGGAAGGAACCATGATTCATAGGACATCTAAAGGGCCCAGGGAGTTTGTTAGTTTCGCTTCAAGATACCAGTTGGATAAACGGAAAATGGACATCAAGTCTTGCAGCTGCTCCAAGGATAATTCAGCCGCAATAAAAGATGTCCAGGTGGAAAAAAATCTGCTGGTGTGCATTTGATTGAACTTAGTGGCCAATTTGTCTAGTAACAGTAAGGGAGCATAACAACAGGGAGCAGAAATTATCTATGGATGGGGGGTTTGGTATTATCCAGTTGCATGGGATGGACTTTTTAGCCATGAGAAGACACAGATGTTCCCAACGTGTTGGGTAATTGGGTTTGCCGGTGGCAGCTGAAGGAAGGGAATGTAGTAAGCAGAATGCTGGGGATAACGATCTCGTTGTACCCGAATGGGCATTCATAAAGGACACTGCGGCAGACCAGAAAGTCTGTACGTGGGGGCACAACCAAAATAAATGTGTAAGCTTAGGTAGGGGGTAATGGCATTTTGGACAGGCGGTCAGCCAGGTGGAAGTAGTATTATTTTTCGGGGGTATATTAAGCGCGTGGTAGGCTCTGTGTGCAATTTTGAAGTACATTTCTCGCCAGGATTCATTTATTATAGCTTTCCGAACTTGTCCCCATCCCTGTTCTATTATCATGGTCGTTTCCTCAACAGTTAAATGTAGGAATTCAGCCCAGCGTTTAATGTGGGATGGCGTACAGTTGGAGAAATCAAGTACAGATGTAGTGACACATTTGGCAAGATGGGATAATGGAATTTTGACCTGGGGAGATGAGAGTAGAGGTGCTATAGGTGAATGTATTATTTCTCGCCACGGCAGAGTAAGGTGATGGGAGACAAAGTGGCACAATTGTAACTATGGGAAAGTGTGGGTAGCGGGGAGATTATATTGAAGTTGAAGGTCACGGAAGGTTTTAAGGTGTCCCCCGGGGTCAAACAGATCCTTGAGGATAGATATACCCTTAGCGGGCCACAATTGAAAAGCATAGGATTCCCTGCCTGCTGTGAAATTCGGGGAGGATTTGAGGGGCATCCAGGGAGAGAGCACCGTGGGGAGATGTAGGAGTTTCCTGACTTCTCTCCATGCTAGTATAGTGTCTCTGAGGAGGATGTTATCTTTTATAGGTATGGGAAGGAGTCTCAATGGAGTGTTCAAGACAACGGGAAGTGACCACAGTGACGTCAGCTGGCTCTCTAGGGAGGTATTCGTGAAAAAGGAGGTATTATGCATCCAGTCTCATACATGACGGAAGAGGCTGGCTAAATTATAGACCCTGATGTTAGGAAGATTGGTGCCCAAATTCTTTACCGGTTGTTGGAGTTTTTTCAAGGCTATTCTCAACTTCTTCCCTTTCCAGAGAAAGGTCGAGAAGGCACTGTGGAGGAGTTGGATATATTTATGTTTTAAAAGAAGCAGTATAGTTTGCAACAGGTAGAGTAATCTAGCGAAGCTTATCATTTTTATGAGATGGCATCTACCTAGAAGAGAGACGGGGTAATCCAGCCACGTGCGCAATTCTTGGATTATTTTAGTGATGATAGGCTTGTAGTTGAGGGAGTAAAGATCCTTAGCAGAGCGGGGTATGGAGATCCCCAGGTAGGTAATGGACCGCTTTTGCATCTGTAGTGAGGGGTGTGTGTGGGAAAGGGGTTCAATGTAAGTCCTATCCGGGGTTAAGGGCAGGAGTTCGCTCTTATTAATATTTATTTTGAGGCCAGAAAAGGAGCCAGAAAAGCTGATATGGTTAAGAATGTTGGGGATATTGGTCAGAGGATCAGACACTACCAGCAGGGTATCGTCTGCGAATAGGGCCATTTTTATCTCAAAGGGGCTGGACCTGTAGCCACTGAAAATCTGATTGGAGGCCAATGAGCGGGACAGGGGTTCTATAGCGATGTTAAATAGGAGAGGGGAGAGAGAACAACCTTGACGGGTGCCCTTGAATAACTGAAAAGGGGAGGAAAGGGCCAAAGGTGTGTATATTTGTGCTGAAGGGAAACTATACATCGTAGAAATATAAGTCTGAAACATCCCCGAGAAGCCCAAGTGATGCATCACCTGAGAGAGCCATGACCAGTTGACGTTATCGAAGGCCTTCTCCGCATCCAATGCCAAAAGGGCCATTGGAGCAGGAGAGGGCCCCGACAACCGTATTCCTTCTAAGGCAGTTATAATTTTCCTAACATTCAGTACAGCAGATCTACCAGTTACAAATCCCGCCTGGTCTGATGATATAAGTTTAGGCAGCACGACGGCCAATCTGTTTGCCATAATTTTAGAGAGCAGTTTGGCATCAAAGTTCAGTAAAGAAATGGGGCGATAGGAACCAGGGAGAGTGGGGTCTTTCCCTTTTTTAGGCAACAAGCGGATGTAAGCAGCACTGAACGTGGGCGGATAACTACTCTGGTGTAGGATATGATTAAAGAGGGAAACTAGGGTAGGGGATATATGATCATTTATGGACTTAAAGAATTCAGCCGTTATGCCATCCGGTCCGGGGGCTTTCGAACCAGGAGAAAGTTGAATAGCTGATTGCACCTCCTGAAGGGTGATCGCAGCATTCAAATGTTCCAGATCAGCAGCGGACAGGGAAGGCAATGGTACGGAGTCCAAAAAAGACAATCCTGCGGTAACGTTTCTGGTGTCCGCTGCTTATAGGATTGATAATATGTGCAAAATATGTCACATGCCTCAGTAGGATCTGAGGAGAGTTCTCCCCTGTTGTCAATGAGTTTAAGTATGTGGGAGGTAGCGGACTGTCCCCGGATTAGGTTAGCTAACAATTTGCCTGCTTTATTGCCGAATTTGAAATATTCTACTTCGTTATGGGAGCGAATTTGTATATCGTACTGGGCAATCCAGTGATCACATGATTGTTTAGCTTGGGTCCACTGTGATTTGTTGTGGGGGGTAGGGTCCTGTCTATACGTTAAGTAGGCTGCCCTGGCCGTCGTGCATGCCGTCACATATCTCTGCCTGGTCAATCTCTTTTGGGAGGAGACATAAGCCAAAATCCTGCCTCTCAGGACAGCCTTTGCCGCCTCCCAAAAGAGAATAGGTTCTTCTCTATGCAAGGCATTATCGGAAGCGTATTAATTCCACCAAGAGATCAGGTGGGCCTGAAACGTGTCATCGGTAGCTAAGTATGATGGATAACGCCAGATCAGCGGCCTGAAGGAAAGGCCCAAGTCGTGGATGTCAACTGTCACCGGGGCGTGATCGGATATAACCCTGTCTTCCACAGTCACAGTGGAAATTTTTGATATCAGATTGGGTGAGGTAAGGATCAAGTCCAGGCATGAGAGAGAGTCATGGGCATGAGAAAAGTGAGAGTATTCCCGATCCAGGGGGTGAAGGAAGCGCCAGGCATCCACAAGGCCTCCGGCTTGGATCATGGCAGACAAATTCTGATCCTGTGAGAGGGTGGCTTTAGAAGGGCGACCCCTGGTCCAGGAGCGGTCTTCCAATGTGACCAGGACCGCATTGAAGTCAACCCCAATAAGTACGTAAGTATCAGGGGCAGCTGGCGATTGGCTAGACAGGAGTTTATCATAGAAGGACGTATTGTCAGTTGTATGATTCAGAAGCCCTGATGCAAATGTAAACTGATGACATCATTTCAGGTGTATCAAACTACGGTTTCAAAGGCTAATCTACATAATTTGCTACATGTTATTCTCTACTACTGACACAGGTCTGCATTATTCTACTATTACGTCTTGTTATTTTAAGTAGTATATGTTGATATAAGATATGCAGACTCCTTCTGTTTGGAGTAATGTCTTTTCTCCTTATTGCTATACATTTTGAATAAAAATCTACTTGCTCAAAAAAAAAAGAAAAAAAAAATGCCAGTTCCTTGGAAACAAAAAAAAGTATTTGATATCATCTCTGCTACTCCAATCACAGAATGTCTTAAAAAAAAATACAAGACATTTTCTGACTGGAGGATAGTAAAAAAGCGGGCGGGTGATGCAACTGGAGCGCTGTACAGCTAGGGTCTCATCAGGTCTCATCTCTCCCTTTCATCAGTGCCTGGAAGCTGGGCATTGTGTACAGGGGCAGCAGGGTAAGATCTTTATGCATTGTAGTCGCCCAAGCACCCAAACCAAGTTTAGTAGGGCTGGTATGTGTCAGTTAACTGCAGACAAATTTTTTTTGGTTGAAAGTAGGGCTCAGTACTAGAAACACACATAGCTGCACACTCCTAATTCATCTGTTCTCCTAATTCTCCGCTGCAAGGTTAATTAATGTTCTTAGGTGAAGGGCAATTTACATTTGGATATCGAATGTCATACTGTGGACCAGTTTAGTACCTTTCAATAAAAGTTTTATTTTTATTATACTTTTTAATTTGTTTCTTTGTGGCTTAACAAAATGGGAGTCTTTAAATGGTGCGGGTAGTGGAGAAATGGGTGTGGTCAAAGAGGGGTGTGGTCACTGAGGGGTGTGGCCACTGAGGGGCACTGTAAACCTTTCTCTCACAGGGCACCTAAAGGCCTATGGCCAGCCCTGATTGTGGTCACAGAAGAGTTAACCTGGTGATCCTACCAGCAACACACTTACTGTCCTTGGCCAGCAGTGCTCACTCACTGTACTGTATTTATGGAGGAAATAGTTGTCACCCTAGGAAGGTAAAAGGAGGAAGTGTGTTAGGACTATGAAAACATCCCTTTCTCCTCTTCTCCATAACATGGAGGGGATTTGTTCTGTAGTTCAGAAATATTTGGGAACAATGCTAACTGAAAAGAGTACATCACTGAAAATACTTTCAATGGTATGTTTGACAGACTAAAATAAATATGAGATGCTTATTGTTTAGAGACTACATACCCATTAAGTGTGGTTTTTTTTCCATTGCCTTGAGTTCATCGTTAATATTAAAGTCAGGTCAAAGAGGAAAACTTTATTATATGCACTTATTGCTAAAGTAATGACTTGATCCTGCTGCATTTTGGTTGTATTTGCCTTAAACTCCCTTCCCTTTTCTAGTGACAAATGTTTAGCGGTCCTGTCACCATTTCATGTCCAATATCACATTAGGCAGTCTTTTTTTGGCGAAAAGCTTTTTGTGGTTTAAGCATTGCAGACCACTTAAGAAGACACTAATGGATTTTTCTTGCAAGATTACCCAGGTGACACAACTGCTCAGAGTCAAAAGTAGGCTACACCCCAAAAGTCAAATAATTTGCCCTTCCCTGAAAATACTTTTCATAAAAAATAAAAAAAAACTCTTTTCAGAGCAGAACTTAGATTTAACATCTGTGAAATATATTTAAATTAGCTGGAAAAGTCCAATGAGTTCTATTTGGCTATTAAAGGGAAATGGTAGACTTTTTATGATTTTTATACATACACGTGAAAGAGAAGCATAGTGTCAATACCAGAATGTACAGTATCTATACCTGGTCTGATTAAAGGAAACTAACATTCACTAAACCCTGCTCCTTCCCCACGCTAAACTACACTAAACTCAGGAGTTATATTCTTTAAATGCATTCAAGTACCTTAACTATTAACAAAAATGTATCTTATTTCTTATCTCTGAATTGGTGCTGACACTGTCCTTCCTTCTGGAGGGTGGCAACTTTTGTTCCCCATGATCCCTGTTTGTGTTATAAAGTAGCTACCGCCCCTAGCTCACTTCCATCATAGACTACAATCTCATCTTTAACTTACTAATTTGCATTGAAATTATAGTCTATCATGGGAGTGAGTTTGGAGCGGTGGCTACTTTACAACACACACAGGGATCATGGGGAACAAAAGTAGCCACCCTCCAGAAGGAAGGACAGTGTCCGCATGAATTCAGAGATGATTTGAGGATCTACAGCCGAGAGATACACAAATAGCATATACTTTTGTTAATAGTTAATGTACTTGAATTCATTTTTAAGTTTAACTCATGAGTTTAGTGTCATTTAAATCTCAGAGCTGTGGCCTCCAGCACTTACATCACATTTACCAAAATGTTTTTAAAGTTGGGCACTCCTGTGCATGGGCTTGATTGAAGCCTTATAATGAGTCTCCTTTTACAGCTTATTTAAAGTATAATTAAACCCTCTGGGCTTTTTTGCATATATCTACTGCTAGCAAGCAGTAGATATATGCAAAAAGTTTTTTTTAAAAGCTTTGAAAAGGGTTAATACTTACCTGTGTCTTTCCCGTGCGAAAAGCGGAAAAATCTTGGGCGTCCGCAAAGGATCTTGGGGCGGGCGCATCCGCAGTTTGGATTTTCGTCCGGGAGACGAGGAGAGACACGAGGTAAGTACAGCATATGGACGGCGTGCACCCGCATGCAGACACCCTGGAACAGGAAGTGCCAGCAAGGACAGAGGAGTCAGCGCTGGATAGGAGACCTGTCGCAGCGCTGGAGAGAAGGCTGAAAACGACAGTAAAGAAGAAGAAGATCATATAAAGAGACATCATTTAAGCTAAGTGCTTACATTACCATTGGGGGAGGGAAAAACAGATTTCCACCAGATGAGTTGTACACAACGCTGTAGGCTATGATGTTGATCTAAGGTAAGTAAGCAGCTGCTGGGGGTGGGTTAATGTAGCTTGGGGGAGAGATGAGTGGAGTGTTTAGCATAAATACGTTTAAAAATACTGTGCCCTATAAATACAATAGGACTTCTGCAGTCGATACTATTGTGAAATATCTGCTATGCAACCAGTAACCATGTGATATTTGCCTTGACTTTAGGTCACACTGGGAAGTTTGAGAGCAGCAAAGGTACTTTGGGAAAGTCTGAAACATTATTCAAACTGACACTATGATTTGCTCATCTTGATTCGTGCCCCATCAAATCATATGAACAGGAATTTTAATAGATTAACTTGAAAGGACAGCTTGATTTTTATTAAAACTATTATAGCCCACCTTTCCTAACTTAAACCAACCTATAAACCCCTAACCAAGCTTCTTACTTACCTTGGCAGGGCAGCCATCATCTTCACTGTTTACCTCCTCCTCAGAGCCCAAGTGTTCTTCAGCATTTGCTGCCACTATGCAGGGATCCCCCATAAACTTAGGAGTCTCAGATAACATGTCAATGTGGGCTCACTATGCAGGCATGGACAGCACAAAAAGAAGATTTGAGACGGAAGGAAATAACTGAGAGGCCATGCATATTATGCGGGGTGGGTGTAGGTTTTTTCTGGGTTGGTTAAGTACATTACTTAACATGCATACACTGAACATTAAAATATATCTGATACTAGATCACCTATAAGCTGCAGACTGGGCAGAGCCTGACTGTATTCAATTAGTCTGTCTTAAAAATGAGAGGATGGACCTGGACCTGGATCATATTCTAGTGGAGTTCTCCTTTAAAGGTCTATTCCTGTCGGAACTGAAAATGCATTCAGACAAGGCACACGGCTTCAGTCTTATATCCGGGCATACTACAGTGGACTAGACTACCTCACAGCCTGTATTGTCCCTTACTTTCTGCTGTGTCACTGGGACAGTAAGTGAGAAGAAATGTTATATATAATATTTTATAGTGCATGCCTTCAAATGTCTAGACCAGGTATTCTGAGCTTGCACAATGTGGGCTCTGTGTTGGCTCTCATAAAGATAAGGGGGGGCACAGAATTCTGCAAAACGATACTGCAGACCTGCCCAAAAATACTGTTAAAAATGTTGAAGCTAAACATCAGGTAGATAGCTAAATACACAGCTACATACTGTATATGGTATCTGGTTTACATGCCAGAGTATTTATTTATATTAGTATAATTTAAAAAAGGATTTTTTAAATAAATATATAACAGAATTAAATGCTATTTTTTTCTGTCCAGAGTACAGCTTTAAGAATTTAAGATGCTGATTTTCTTATAGATGTTTTTTTTTTCCCCAATCACCAGGTCTTCTTGGTGGAGAGAACCGAAAAGGGGCGTGTGGTGTATAAGCAATGCTTACAATAGCATAATTTGTATTATACGACCTTGGCATTCTCTTTAGACCTTTCTGTTTGCACTATGCCTGTTTTCTTCCAGTAGAGAAGTGCCTGCATAGTGAAAACTGAATGCCAGTACCACCTGTATAATGCCACACTCCTCCTGGACATGCTGACTGAACACATCAAATCATTATGAATCTGCATCCAGTGCTGTCACCCAGCTGTTCATTGCTGGCTCGCTGGCCAACTGGAGGCTCTGTAAATTGTAGGAAGCACAGAGGACTTGGTTGGAAAGAATGTGAGCGCAATCCCGGGAAGCCCAGAGCTGGCGGCTCTGCCAGAGCATTTAATTACAACAAATGATGCTGATGACAAAGGATGATGCTTCTCTGGAGCTTGCAGTTGGTGTGGGATCCCAGTGCTGAATGCCAATATATGACATTAAAGCTAAACATTAAGCAGCACTTCAAAATCATCAACACTGGAGGTAAACCACTGATCTAGATGTCACCTGGATTTTAAAACAGCATTTAAGGGAAATTGTAGTTTTTACATGCTATATACAGTATCTCACAGAAGTGAGTACACCCCTCACATTTCCATAAATATTTTATTATATCATTTCATGTGACGACACAGAAGAAATTACACTTTGCCACAATGTAAAGTAGTGAGTGTACAGCTTGTATATCAGTGTACATTTGCTGTCCCCTCAAAATAACTCAACACACAGCCATCAATGTCTACACCGCTGGCAACAAAAGTGAGTACACCCCTAAGTGAAAATGTCCAAATTGGGCCCAAGGTGTCAATATTTTGTGTGGCCACCATTATTTTCCAGCACTGCCTTAACCCTCTTGGGCATGGAGTTCATAAGAGCTTCACAGGTTGCCACTGGAGTCCTCTTCCACTCCTCTATGACGACATCACGGAGCTGGTGGATGTTAGAGACCTTGCACTCCTCCACCTTCCGTTTGAGGATGCCCCACAGATGCTCAATTCTTCAATTGACTTTTGACTCAAAAATTTTTGGCCGAACAGTGCTGTTCTGGTATTCCGCATCCAAAAGAACAATTGCTGCTGAATAAAAAAGCCGGCAGCAAGTATTCCTCTATCTCAGCTGTTAGCATGGGTGGGGTAATCTAATGGTTTCTCTCTAAACAAGAGAAATCTAACGATGTGTGGCTGACTTAATCATTTAACTGGCCTACACAATAAGACTGTTCTGGAGATTTTTAGCTCTGGCCAGCTATGACGATGAAGACTAAACTACGTGTCCGAATTTAATCCCATGCTACAGAGAGGCTTAACTTAGTGTTGGCAGTTGCCTCATTTGCAGTGCATTGATTTCCAAGTTCTGCGAGAAAGGTGATTGCCGACAAAAGCTGAGACAAAAACACAAACTAATTAATGTGAAGTCACTGATTAAGTGAATAACATTGTTTAAATGCATGAGAGGTAAGGCAGCAGCTTTTGTGACTGTTTCACTTGAAATTGCTGTAAGTGGGTGTTTTTCAATCAAGGCTGTTTATTCTAAACTGTTAAACCAATCTTGTTACAACACCGTTATAGTGTAGGTTTAGATGGATATTTTGCCAGAAGAGTTGAGCAACTCCGTAAAAATGTATCTCCCCAGCAGTTTGAGTCATCCTCGTTATCCTGTTTAATGGGGTTGGATTTACCTGCCCACTATTCTCTGTATCAAATATGCCAACCCCTTTCCCACACATAAGTATTCCCTCTAATTATTACATGTATTCAAAAAGTTAAAAAAAATAAAATAATAGGAGCCTTCTGTCTTTGCCATCCTACACTGTGCCCCCCTTCTAATTTCCATATGTTACACTTTGGTGTGTGGTTACCACACAATTAATCATTTTCAGCATAATTTACTATAAACCTGAATAGTAAGATCTTGGGGGATTCTTGCTCTCCAATTCTTAGTCTTTCAGTTGTAAATATAATTACAATTGAATTGTCTGTTTGTGCAGCATGTATAAAAAAATTCAGTACATCTTTGCAATACATGAACTTTTCCCTTGTTTTACCTCTTTGCAAATGCTAAAGATACAGAAAAATACCCCTTCTTCCTGCTAGAAAACCACTGAGAACACTGCCTCTGCTGCAATTAAATCCCAGACCAACCTGAGCTTTCCTCTCTGGTGAACTAGAGAACGCCTCCTTCTCTCTTCATCTCCATTACAAGTTGGAAGTATTCTGTAATCCCAAGACAATAGGGTAAGAACCTACCCTTGCAGTGGGGTTACCCCTGGATTGGATTGCAAGGTTTAAGAGCTTCTTTATGCCTAGGGGCACATAGTAAAGCATATTTACTTACCTGATCACCGCTCACCCAGAAGTTAGCACTCAGCGGTCTCTCTCCTCCACTCTGAGGAATGTCCCTTGGTGTCCTAACATCTAATGCAGATCTGCGAAACCTACACTAGACATGATGATGTCAACGGTCCTTAGAGCCTGGGGAGAAGATGCTGAGGGGACTGGTCTCACAGCCTGAAGGGAGCCAGCAGAAGCAGGGATCAGGTTAGTAAAAAGATTTTTCTTAACCCCTAGGCATAAATGAGCATTTATCCATTTGAAGTAGACAAACTGCAAGGGTAGATTTTGATGTATCTGGAGATAGGCTTTAATCAGTATACCACTGCCCATTCATTTTCCACCCAGCTGTGATGCTGATACTGCAGTGGAGGTTGAGGACCTCCTTTTTCTTTCTGTCACGGTGGCAGGATCACTGACTAGCTGAGCAAAATAATAAATACTTAGGCACAAAAATCAGATGCCAATATGTATTCTTTATAGTGTATTAATCTTTTTGGGTTCAGTTTTAATATGCTATAAAAAAAAAACTGAAGCAAAAATTCTCCTTCTGCATGAAGCACATGTTTCTGTACATCAACAGCAATATATACATATCAGCAAGGAATTAACAATAGTCTAAGAACTGTCGTCTTGAAGAGGACATAACTTAATTGATTTGAGTACTTGATTCTTGCCAAAGTGAATGTTCAGAGGACATTGTGATCTGACAATTACTGTACACAGATTTCTAACGTCATCTAGTATCTAAGTCTCAAGGCCGTTCTTCCTCCCAAGACATCATACCAGCATATCAATACATTCATAGCAGTGATAGAGATGAACCAGTCAGGAGGTCAAAGGTCATATACGGTACACAAGTAGGCTAAGGCATTTCTACTAGGCCCCAGCGTCAAGCCGCTGGATCTACTAGCAGTGATAAAGCTCAAAGACTGCTGCATGCCAGCTTTCATTAAATCAAGCTCGAAAAAGCGTTAAAGCTAAGTTCTGTCTGGAGAGGTAGCTGGATGCAGCAGTCATTCTACCCTGTCTCATCGGATGACATGGCGTATCAATTTGCACGCCCCCAAACACAATGTGAAAGCATTTAGTAGCAACAAAAGCTGTGGAAATGCATTTGTTTAAATTGTCAGGAAAAATTAACTTTTTAAGCTGCGAAGTGGAAGCATTTTCACAGACTGCGGTAGCTGTGGGACTAAGATTCAGAATATTTAATCTTCCCTTTGGTTCATTTACAGATTCTGAACTGTGTTAGAGTCAACACAATCTCAGTTGTTTTCAAACTGTGTTTCTGTACACAACCATTGATTCGAATCTGTCAGCTTAGATAAGTGAATTATTGGTGTCAAATGCAATGCAAATGTACGCAAAAGGACTTAGTTTAAAATGTTACTCCACATTTGGATAGGTTTTTTATGATAAAGGCAGTATAAATATATGAAACTTTTGTACTAATGTAATTGTGTCCCCCACGCTTGCCCTTTTTCTTCTATATCTAATGGATTTTATGCCTCTTTATTGTTTCTTGTTTGGCTGTAAAAAAAATTACAATTTGCAACTTCATGTCTACCTTCATTTTTTAAAATAAACCTCAGACCTTAAAGCGACACTAAACTCAGGAGTTAAATCTTTTTTTAACTATTTAAAAAAAAAAAAAAAAATTTCTAACTATTTTTAAAAAAATGTATCCTATTTGTGTATCACTCGGCTGTAAATCCAAAAATCCTCTCTGAATTTTTGCTGACACTGTCCTTCCTTCTGGAGGGGGGCTACTTTTGTTCTGCATGGTCCCTCTGTGTGTTGTAAAATAGCCACTGTACCAAACTTGCTCCCGTGATGGACTACAGTCTCACGTGTAGTTTACTAATTTGAATAAGATTTCACTCTTAGGGGTGGATCCTTAGCCGGCTTGTGGAATATGGTCAGTAAATTGGGCGCAAGTCACTTTTTAAGTACCTTTTCAATGCTTCATTGTAGAACAGCCAAACTGGGAGACAGGGTATAGGGGTACAGACATCCATTGGAAAAAATAGACTCCAGACTCACCAATCCCTTCCATCCAGCGCAGAAATATTTTAGTTGAGCAGAGGCTAACACACTGCAGTTGAACCACTCGATAGAGGACATTCTTGAGATCTTCTCTGGGAGACACACCAGACTTGTTCCTGAGGTCCGCCCTATCCTGGCCTTCCTGGTACCTCCAGCAGTCAAAGGGCTTCTCTGGTTCTCCTTCCCAGATAATTCCAGACCCCTCCTAGGTCCACATCTGGCCTATTGCAGGATTAAGTCCTAGTCAGCTTCTCTAAATGTGTACATCCATCCAGGGTAGGCCTGGGGGCAGACTGCCCTGAGCACATGGCAATTCCAGAGTATTTATGCACTTCCCCAGTATGCACCACTGACCATGTGGTTGGCTGAAGAGACTCCCAGTGTTCTCCCATTGGCTGCCCCTCCACTGGCTGGTTCATGTTCAGAGGTTTTTCAGGGAGCACGTGTGAATAGATCACGGGGCACATTCAGTTGCTCCTGATGTCAGCTTAAAGTGACATTAAACCCTCAGATTTTTTAACATAAAACAATACTGTAATGTGTGCCTTACTGTAATCCATGGTTGTTTCCCTTCTCTTTGCTGCTTTTCCTTTTAAATCTGTATCTGTTCTCGTGCTGGGCAGAACTTCTATTTTGCAGCAGACTGCCTTGTCTCTGAAAGGGATACATGGTGTCTGTGTGTTGGTTTGAAACCTGAGCCAGCACTATAGGAAGAAGCAACTAGGTGCAAAGGGAAGTTCTCCCCAAGCATGAGAAGACATGAAGATTTAAAAGGAAGAGCAGCAAAGAGAAGGGAAACAACCATGGATTACAGTAAGGCACACATTACAGTATTGGTTTATGTTAACAAATCTGAGGGTTTAATGTCACTTTAAGGACAACTGACCAGATGTGTTTAGGACATGAGTGGAAAACACTTGACAAGAGGTAATCATTTGGCCAAGCTGGACTGTAACTGTTGTGCTGCTGTTATTGCCAGCTGGAAAAAGAGTCGGGTGTCCACAGATGGGAGTGTGGGATCACCAGCAATCAGGGTGAAAAATACCATCAGTGACTGTCTGCAAGAAAATGTCTGCTGAGGTGGTTGTCTCTGCTAATACCCATTCAGGGACTGAAACCACAGTGTCTATGTTGTTGATGTAGCATTCAAAACGAAAGTTTAGCTTTTCTGCTATTCTGATTTGGGTTGAGAAGAAGGTGACCTCCTGGTGGAGTTTTCACCTCCCCTGTACATTTTTACGATAATTTTGTTTTTTAAAGGAAACCTTACAATATAACGACTTTTTCTATAATTACCCAATTATAGTATGCATACATTATATGTATATTATTGTCTATTTTTCATGCAATATTTTAATACCATGCATAAAGTGACCATGTTTATACTTAACGTACATGTAAATTCTACTGGGTGACCGTCTAAACAGGTCCCAAATTCAGTTCTTTTGTGATTGTCGAACAGACCGCGGACATCCCATAATGTTCGCCGTTCGGCGAACGCTAGAACATGCAATGTTCGAGTCGAACCTATGGTCGACTCGAACAGGCAGCCCATCCTTATTCACAAGCCTCATAGTGTAAAAAAATATATATATATTTACCTCCCTTAAGTTAGCCAAACCCTTCATTTGTGCCTTATTTGCCTCAATTCCAGACACTGTAGCCTATAGTGGGAGGGTTTCAGCAGCACAACCAGTTCTGCTTATCCCGAAAGCAGTGGGCAGGTCAAGTGCGGCTAGCCACTGACCAACAAGCTCCAGGCTTGTTAATCAAAGCTGGCAATGCTAATAGTTACATCCCCTACAACATCTTCTCATCCTACTGTAGTGCAAGAAGGCACATCCTACACAAGGGTGACAATGCTGTCGGGAGCAATTCTGCAGCGTTGTCCACCTATCAAAAGGAAGCTGCATAAAGTGGACTTCACTTGCAGGATCAACAGGTATTTGGGAGATTTTGTAGGAACATATAAAAGCTTAACCTTAAATATAAATGAACATTATTTAGATAGGCAAATTAGTAATAGATGTAAAATAATGCAACGCATGCTGACACACTAAATTTGGCCTGAGCATGTAAGCATTAATGATCTCTGGCCATGCAAGAGTTAAAGTATAATTAAAGTCCTTCTTATTTTGGCATATATCTACTGCTTGCAAGCAGTAGATATATGCCCCATGATTAAAAAAAATAGGCAAATATCTAATTACTTACCTGTGTCCGTGCCGCTCTCGGCTACCGAAGGGCTGTGAAGAAGAAGTGTGTGGGCACATGTGCAGCAGAGGGGAGGGGGAGAAAACACACTGAAGCTCAAGGGACGCAGCTGGGAGAGCGCACATTGGATATACACCGCGGGACACGAGGAGTCTGCAGTGGATCGGAGACCAGCACCAGCACTGGAGGGACGGTCGGAAACGGATGAAACGAAGAAGATGATTGCAGCAAGTATTGCCTTTAATGTCACATTAATGTTTGTTAATAAGAAAACTAATTAAAATTAGTGAAAACTATAATTTTGTGTGTTAACCGCATACAGTCATCAGAATACAATATGTGGTTCTTTAATGGTGAAAGCCGACATTACTGCACCAACAACTGAAGTCACTTAACCAAGACACAACCCCCTTAGAAACAAACTAAATACAGAAAAATATAATATACGAATGTGGCAAACAGCATAACAAGCACATGGCATCAAACAGTCTTATTTGTAAATAAAAACGTATAGCTTGCTACCTATGAAAAATATATGAGTTTGTTTAAAATTTAAAATGCTCCCTTAGTACACGGTAATGCAAAATACATGAATCACATGCAGATGGTTACCAACATGCAACACGGGAGAAATAAATTATTTAAAAAAAAATAGATCTCCCATTCAGAATTTATTAAAACAGTCGCCGTCTGTTAAGTGTACAAACATTCCTGCCTCTTAAAGAGAAATCATGGTGTATTTTCATTGATCAACTATTATTATTTGAGTGTTTACTTTAAAGTAATTGGTATTACATTCACATTTTTAAATACTTCATCTTTCATACCTATGCTACTGTATCAAATGTAGATAACCTTCATTGGCTTAAAAACAAAAACACACACACACTCCCCATGACTTGCATTGTGTCTTGTAGCACTGGGGTGCCTGGTTTGAATCCTAGCCCGGTCATTATCTACAAGGAGTTTCCATGTTCTCCCTGTGCTTGCGTGGGTTTCCTACGGGTACTACAAAGACATGCTGGTAGGTTAATTGGCTCCTGTCTCAATTGGCTTTCATATATATGCATGTGAGATAGTGACCTTAGATTGTAAGCTCTTTGAGGGTGTGGACTGATGTGTATGTGCACTGTGTAAATGGCGCTATATAAATTAATAAAAAAGGTAGCAGAGCATCAACTCATAATAATACGACAATTCATTCCAAGCTGATCTTGTTTACATGTATATCTAAAATTATGAAAAGACTATACATTTCCTTTAAAGTATGTCTAAACCCCAGAAATGTAATACATCGCAGCTTACCAGTTCTTAGGGGTGGTGGTTGCATTCGTTTTCTCTTTTCGGGCTTTGTTTCATTCAGTCTAACCCAGTGATCCTGTCAATAACACACTTCCTGTTCAGAAAGACAACACTCACTCACTGTAAGGCATCTATGAAGGAGCACTGAAACAGGACTATTGAACACATACCCCTTCCCTTGTCTGCATAGCGTAGGTGAGAACAGTGGCGTAACAATCACCATAGCGACGCCTGGGTCGCTATGGGATCCTCTGCTGTTGGTTTTCACTGGCGGCTAAAGACGAACACGGCGCTGTTCAGATCACTGACAGTAATGAGTAATGAGAGGCAGCAGCGGCAGTGGAGGAGGAGGTGGGGCCCGTGGTTGGCAGCAGGGGAAGAGGCGGGGCCCATCAGCGACCGTGGACGAAGAGGAAGCGGACAGGTAAGGAGTGCGACCAGCCCACCTGAGGGTGACCCTGCAGAGCCCACCATAGAGAGTCTATGGTGGGCTCTGCAAGGTCACCCTCAGGTGGGATCTCGAGGGGGCTCTGCAAGGAGTATAACTAAAAATCACTGGGCCCCATGCAAAATTTTGCTATTGGGCCCTGTGATTCCTAGTAATGCCCCTGGGTGAGAGGTGTTATGTCATCTAAATTAGATAGCTGGGAACAATGCTAACTGATAACAGTCAGCAAAGAAATAAGCAAAGTGTAAAGAAAGTCCTGAATGCAATTCAAAAATTAAGATCCCGAAAGCCATTCAGGTCTAGGAGCCTCAGCCTTAGTATTATATGTATATACTGTATATGGCTCCCATGTTGCCGTAACGAAAATTCATGTTCAGACCCATTCGGATGCATTAACCCGAAAAACATATCTGATTGGCCAGAAAAGTCACATGTCCGATTCAGTTTAGTTTTCAAACTTTTGATTTGGAACAAAACAAATTGCACATTTCTAACTGATATAGTTAAAGATTGGCCAGCTATTTGTGCCACCATAGATGTAATGGTTTGCCATAAGGTTTGGAGTAACCTACAACTCCAGCAAATATGTTCAAAAGTGCCTGTGGAGGCAAAACCCTAAAAATATATATGTGGGACACCAGGAAAGACACTTTGAGGACTTTGATCTGCTGCCTGTGAGGCATGAAAGGGTTAAATGACAGAGCCTCATACAATATTTCTCACCTTGGTTTCTGTAATACATACTAATAGGAAGAAATGCCACAGGCAATTGTCAGTCACGTTAGTCTTGCAATGACATCACCAATGACCAATATTTTTTTTTTGCCACATACAACCCATATGTAATTATGCTGATGAGGAAATAATTGCACATGAGATTGTCTTTAGAATTAAGCTGTCATTATTAATCATGGCCAAAGGGTATTATTTGGGGTCATTTTGCCATACGCAGCTCTCTTCTTTGTGATGTCTGTTTTAATGTTATTATTTCTGTGCTTTATGTATCCAAACTAGAGGAAAGTGTTTGTAACTAGGGATGAGGTTCAGGTTTGCCACTGCCATGAGCTTCAGGTGCATCCTGCGGGTTCAAGATTCATGATGCCAGCGATTTTATGTGCAGATTCGCACAGGAGAATGTTTTCAAAATCCTAATGCACTGCATAAACATTGAACTATGGCCAGCAGGGCCGATATGGAGACGTTTGGGTAAGCCAGCCCCTTCAATACAAAAGGGAGGGGGGGCACAGAACAGCCATAGTGTCAGTGAAAAAGTTAAAATTCACTACTTCTAGACATGATTAAAACAGCCTACTGAGTAAACATATCTTCAAAAGTTCTTCAATTCCATTGTAAAATGGAAAAGCACAGGCAGCTTGGAGAACCATGAATGGGTTATTCCCCAACATCTCCTCTGAGAATTAATTGATAGGTGAGTGGGTAGAGAGAGCAGCTGGAAAACAATGCTGGTTACGCATGTGCTAGGGCATAGTCCCAACGATGTTTATAGTGTGTGCTCCCTCAACCAAAAGTTTGGGGAAGTGGTGCTGGAACATAAAGCGGCAACTTTTGAAAATGTATAAAGTAAGTGAATGGCGGCAATTGTTTTTCAAAACAACATGCTGGGATATGTTTGCTATTGGACCAGAATGCCTTAGTGGTAAACATTAGAAGAGTTTAATAGTCCCTCAAAATGTATGTATAGCCAAAATGTTTTTCTTCGTTTTAAAGGAAGATTTTGATTGCTTTTTATGTCTTCGTTGGGTGGACTTGCCCCTTTTTTTATCCTGGTGATCATTGTCACCAAAATAGAAAGCGATGGGATATTCTAAATTTTGCAGTTGTCTCTGGAACAGGAACAGAGCAGAAATCTTCCAATAAGCATACCTGTTCTTGTAATATCTGGCTTTTCCTTCACTTTTAGAGATTCCCTTTGACTTCCTGTTTAGTCCCTACAACAGGAAGTAAAGAAAAATCTTCTCAATGGAATATAAATATAAACTGACTTGGGGGGGGGGGGGGTTACCCCTTCCCTCCTCTATCCAAAATTCGGGATGCACCGATACCGGGTTTTCGGTATCGAGTACCGATATTTTCTTCTCCTTACTCGCCAATACCGTATACCGGAAGTCCGATTAAGGAAGCCAGGCAGCATGTAATGACTCGCTTCCTGATTAGCCAGGAAGCTGGGCGGTGTGTAAAGACTCGCCACACGGCTTCCAGATTAGCAGTGAAGCCGTCTCCATGGAAGAATGAAAGCTGGCTTTCTGGACAATCAGGAAGCCAGGGGGCGGGTAATGACTCGCCGTCTGGCTTCCTCATTGGCTGTCTTCCCGGCCAATCAGGAAGCCGGGCAGTGTGTAATGACTCGCTGGCCGGCTTCCTGATACCGGAAGTTCGGGTATCAAGCTAGGCATTGGAGCATTTGGGCGAGTAGGAGTACTTGCCCCAAATACTCGGTATCGACCAATACCGATGCCAGTATCGGTGTATCCCAATCCAAAACTTAAAAAAAAAAGCTTGTGTATACATACACTTTTGGGGCGTATTAACAAAGTAATAAATCTGCCATTCACCAAATAATCACTGCTGACTAGTCTTCCGGGTGCATGTGGTTGATTCACCAACAGTAAATGTTTGGAAAAGTTGCATTAAATTCCTTATAAATATGCCAAGTTTAGAATCCGTTTTATTGCTGATTATTTGACAGTTCTCATCTTGTTTTATTAAAATAAGATGTGTTCAAAAGTGACATTGTTTAAAAAATTATTTAAAGTAACTGCCCTCACACTGCAAGGGCTAACTTCTCGTTTTTGTCTAAGTGCCTAAATAAAAGTTATACCCACTCTATACTCCGGTCCCTGAAGCCTATCTCCTCCTCAGCTGCAGCAATGGTAGTGTATGTCCCTTGGCGTCCTCACGCGCTATACACTGTGTATGGAATGTGAAGGCTGAAGGGTCCCTAGTCCGCTGCAGTGGAGAGGGAGCGAGGCTCCAGGGACTGGTCTGAGAGAAAGTCATCTCCGAGGATCAGGTGAGTATAACTTTTTTTTTTTTTAGCACCTAGACGAAAAATGAGCAGTTAACCCTTTCAGTGCTGGGGTAGTCACACTGCAAGGGTTAACAACACTTTTTCCCAAAGTCCTGCTTCAACTAGGACATTCTCACAGCTGTATTTACAGTGAATCGGTGTTCCCTAAAGTGTAATTATCGGCAAAATTAAAAAATGACATACTGTATATGATACTATCAGTCGATAGCTGTATTAATGTTATTGACAGGTGGCATCATATGTGTAGTTTTTAATTTGCCCATAGATCCACATCCAGTCTTCAGAAACCCTGTTATAGTGACTCATTTACAAGGAGGAAAAGGTTTGATATACTTCAACTTGTATCAAGTGGAGCTTCCGTCATTTAGGTATAAAGAGGATCAAGAAGCAATTGGATTGTAAAGTAGAAAGCCCTCTTATCGGAGCAGAGTTCTTTTTTTTACTGCAGTTACATTTTACATGCAGACATTTTTTACATAATACATTACTGGAAGACACTGGCATTCATCTCTATTCTATTTCACAGGGAGCCATAGATGTGAAATACAATGCTTTTGTCTAGTGAGAACATCAGAATGAGATATGTGAGTAAAAACAGGAAAAGCCAGCTGGGTATGCTAATAGCTGGGGAGTGTTTTATACATAGAAACGCCACCTCTTTATAGTACGAGAAGGCTCTTAGATACAGCTAGACCGGCTTTATACAAAGACACCAAAGAACATCTATGATACTGAGAAGAAGCAGCTCAGCTTAGCAGTGTGAAAAGCAAGTGGTGTTGCTGGTTGCAGCCAATCGAATGCCAGCGGTAATTTGAAAAGCTTGAAAAGGAAGACTCTGATCGGTAGTATGAGTATGAGCAACCGATACTTTTCCTGTCCTGCCATTTTTATCTTTTTTATTTGTTAATGGAAAGTGTCTGTATAAACACTCTTAAGTGAAGGAACTCATACTTTGAACAAATGCATTGGGCTCAGGACTTTCATGCAGTAACTTTAATGGACTTGAATGATGAAAGACAGTTTAATACAGAGCTGGTGGTAGACATTTAGCAACTATATACATTGCTTTGGATGGCCCAGTCCTTTATATAGTACCTGAGTTTGCTATCCTGTTTGGAAACATTGTGCTGTACAGTGTCTCAAAGGACAACAGGGAAACCCTCCTAATGAAACATAGTCTAAAGAACTATTCCCTGAGATTAAACAATACAAGGCTGGTCCTATATTGAATGCCACATTGGCCTATTCCCAACTCAATAAACCTGGCAGAGAGCCTCAACTCTCTTTCATGGCAACTTGCAAAAATATATTTTGGCAATGCACTCTGAGGTACATGTTCCCTGCCTAATCACCTCCCGATCTACTGAGCCGACCTGTGACAGTCTCATTGTCACAGGTCGGCTAGAACTATGAGGTGAGTGAAAAGCACTCAACTCATAGTTCTCCTTTAAATAACCATGTTCAATCCAATTTCTCAGAAATCGTGGCCAATCTCGGCCAGGTAACCCTTTGGTTGAGTGTTGCTTACACTCATATATCAGTCACCTTGCATGTTGTTTGGTCAATCAAACTCTTCATGCTTTTCAACAGGTACTGACTCCTAATTCTCATAAGCCCAGGATGCCCAGCTCTGTGGCTGGTGGCCTCAATACGCAAACTACTGATCAACCTTAATTTTGTGTCAATGCACAGGCAAGTTCTCACCTTGAAGACATCCTGCAGTAATCACTAACCTGTAGAGGATGTCATGTTCAGAAAGAAACAACAAACACACACCGGCTATGTACCCAGCAAAGGAAACTTGTCATTCCTTTATGAAAATAATTCTTGGTGCCGATAGCAGAAAATGATAGTAGATCTCATTCATTTGTTAAACTGTGTGGGGAATTTTTAAAATGTTATTGCTTTATAGCAATCAAACTGATGACATTGTTAGGCCAATGACCTAAATCCAAAATGTTTTTACCTTAAAATGTGGTCAACTAATCTGGGAGCTGAATAGAGACACTATATTCTGCAACAAATGCCTTTTGGATCCCCCGGGGGTGTAAATGATGGAGTTTCGCTATGTCCATAGTCTGGGCTCAGGTGCACTTTAGGTTTAAGTGAATGAAGTGAAGTTGCATTCAATTAAATAATTCAGTCACATGCAAAATATGGAATAGCCTGAGGAGTTAGTTTTAGACAGGTTGGTAGATTGTATTGAAAACCACTGAATGTGTTTCTGAATTTGCAGACTATAACGGGCTATTAATAAGTAATAACAATGTAGACTGTTGATCTAGGGAACTGCCAACTGCCATAGGGGATCGGGAACGATTTCTTTCCCTGTTGGAGCAAATGCTTTATAAATATACCAATATGTCGCTCCCGCAATAAATGTGTCTTACCTACTTTCTAGCTAAGTGCTTTAAATTGTGCACTGGGATGGGCATGCGGGTTGTTTATGCCACACTCAGCCTCTACCTGACACTATTCTGAGAACAGCACAAATAGAAACTCACTTATTACACAGATATAACAAAAATACTTTTAACTGTATATTTAACACATCAAATGGGAGAAAATTAGAGAAGATCATTGTTTGGCTTTTCATACACTTTAGGAAACAGTTACTAGATATGCTTTTTCAATGTAGACCCAACACTTCACAGAAAAACAAGCCATTAATGGACTATTGCAGCCATTTCTAAGTGTGGTAATACTAAAGTACACTTGTCACACTAAGGGGTTGATTTATAAACAATTTGCAAGACCATTCGCCCTGTGAATATTTCTGTGTTGGTCCTGTGTGAATATACTGTATACACAAATGAAAGTTTTTTCGTTTTTTTCCTTTACAAGTGTAATTACATTTGGAATATTCTGATTGTAATATCACATTATGCCCAGGGCCGGATTTCTCCCACAAGGGCAACCAAGGCCCAGCAGGGAGTAGAGGGGCAGCAGGGGTGTGGAATTCCTATCTCCCGATGGCCGGGACTGGGTCGGTAGTTGTTTTCTACATTTAGCCCTGCTTTGAGCAAGCAGGGCTAAATGTACAGTGGGGAAGCCGCTGCTTGTTTCATTTAAGTGATCTTGGCGATGTTGGTGAGAACACTTGTATGCAGCCTGCATACAGGAGCGCACCTAACATTGGGGCAGCAGAGAGAGTAAATCCGGCTCTGATTATGCCCACTAGATGGTGCTAAATGAGAACAGGAAATTGGTATTTATTTATGCTCCCAGGCTCCATCTAGTGGCCATAAGGCAATATTACAATCAGAACATTCAAATATAATTACACTAGTAAAGGAGAAAACTAAATAGAGTTTGGTTGTGCATATATTCATGCCGGATAAACATGCACAGTTACTCACAGGGCAAATGACAAATTATTTTTAAATTAACCCCTAATCTCAATCTAGTATGACTAATTCTGCAGTTGCTGCCCAAATCATTAGTGGATCTTAGAGAGACACTCATATCTAAGCAGGATGCAGAATGGGCTGTCCCCACTGTCGAACACTATGGGGGGGAAAGTGAAAATATGTCACCGACCCTGGAGTTAAGAAAGAAGTTACAAACTGAGCTGCGGTTTGTCCATTGGGCTGTAGCTCTGCCTCTAGCATTCAATATGCCCGCTAGAAAGAATATATTTTAAAAAGTGCTCATTTGTATTCCAAACATTTTTACAAACACTCTGCATGCTGGACTTAATTATCAGACTGCCTTTAATGACCTATGCTGCCTTTTTATATTACAAAGGAATTGCATTTTTGGAGAACAGTCAGATCATACTGAGATGTATTATTTGCCCAACCAATCAAAGGTCAGATTCCAGCAATTTTCTTAAATAGTATAAAAAATTAGAGTCTGGTATTGTGGTATTTTTCTTAAAAAGCCAAACTCAAGGAAAAAAATATAATTTACACAGTACACTAGGTGTATATATTATCATTAAAAAGTTGCGTGTTATGTGTGGAGGGTCACTGCAAAGAATAAAGCCGTACTCTTATGGTAGAATTGTTTTCTAGCACACACAACCCCATGCAAGACCATGACCATCTAATTGGGGCACCAATAAAGGTCAGGAAACCCCTGTAGCTTAGAGAGTGATCCAATGTTGAAAAGTCTGAGTGGAGACAGGCATATCCTCAACATCCAGAAGATCCAGGTTGCAAGCCGCAATAGGCACAAGGCAAACTCAGATATGCAAGTACAACTTTTTCTCAGCCAGAAATGTTATTTGAATATATAACTTTTCCTTTACCATAAGAGGTCTCTCCTGTATCCTCAACTCCTCACCCCACCCCACCCCCAGACCCATCAGCTTTTTCTATTAGAGTGAAGAGCATATCGACTGGTATTATAATAGCAAGGGTCCATTTGCTCATGCCACTCTTCTATTGGAATATTACTCAATTTACATACGGCAGCAGGGTGTATTCAAATTGTTTTCCCATTAAAGAATTAATAAAAAGATTAGTGGCTTCAAACCATTACATATACATTACTAAATATACATTACTGCAAGAGCATATTAAAGGTGCAGCAGATTTTAAAACATTAATCCATGACTACCTATTGCCTTGATCCCATGCTATAGCCTTAAGTGCATAACAAATATATCAGTATGCCTGTGCTGCAGGAAATATCTTCATATGCAGGTGACTGTCTTCATGTTATATGGAAGAAGGTGAATGCCTGAGGGGGAGAGCCATCTGTGCTGATACATGCCACTGTTTTTAATTTACTGTAAGCAGTGTATCTTGGACACAGAGGGAACATGACTTAATTGTGAAGGAGACCCAATCGGGGCCTTTCCTGGTAAGTTAAAGACAGACCGTATAGTGTGCAGAGCAACAGTGAGTGGAGCAATAAATGAAGCCTGTTTTCTGGATTTTTAATGCAAGAATGAGTAAAAATATTAGTTGTACTTGTGTAGTGTGTCATTGGGGAAGAATTTGGGGTCCGGGTTGAGAATGAGTTCAACCTAAACCCAGCTGGTTGTAGTTTGGTTAATAGGAAGATAAATTGGCCATATATGGCCAGTTAGTCTGATGTTTGTAAATAAAAGAGCATTTATGAGCACTACTGACACAAAATGACCAATCCCTAGCTGGTTGTTGTTTCTAAATGGACTGCACAGGCAATCCTGGGTGACACCATTGGCCAAATATTATCATGATCATATTTGGTCAATGACCTGATTCAGCATCCCTTGCCAATTAGTTTACATACAGGAGCCAGCCGGAGATCTATCATTTGGGATGCGGGTGAACATTGTCAGGCATGTCAGGTCATTGTGGCAGCAGGTCAACATCATCAGGCAGCAGATCATTGTGATTGAAGTGGATCTACATCACTGGACAACATGATTAGCTTTGGATTACATCAGGCGGGCATTGTCTATTTCCTTTACTTTTTTTCACAGTGTAGGCGATCTAATTTCTTATTTTTCACTATTTTTCTTAAATAATGAACAAGGGGCTCCATACTGATTTACATGGGGGGGTGGGGGGGGATGTTCAAATATCACATATCACAATATGCACCAGTTCACAATGCATACTGGGATACCTGAATGTGGAGGCAATGCATGCATGAACCTAAATGATATAGGAGCACTTTGGAGGCCTACATTTGGTAGCTGTCTGTGCATAACCCAGGGCAATGTGATTGAACCTTAAAATCATAACACAAAACACCAGAATCTTTCCTAATTGTTTCCTTGCAGGTGTGGCAAGAAAGTTGGAAGTTGGAAGTGTGCTAGGCAATGGTGAGATCTAGCTAGACCGCCTAAACCTAAAATTTCACTTTATCACTTGGTTACATTAAGTCTTTTATTAGTTACACCTTTAGCGCTTTGATATATATTTTCTCAATGGTGAGATCTGCTGCTAATTAAAAGAGAACACCGTCTGGTAATGCAGCTTCATCATTAACAGTGATCACATCTGTGTGCTGTAGGGAACAGCGGGATAGGGTGTTGGATATATAGATATTTTGTAGGGATTACTGCAATTATAAAAGATCTACTAGATGGCCAATAGTTTGTGAAAATGTGACTTCACACCTATGTAAACTTGTTAGACATCCCATTTCAAAACCATAGGCATTAATATAAAGTTGGCCCCCATTTGTGGATATATGAGCTTCTGCCCTTGGAAGGCAGACTTTCCACAAGATTATGGAGTGTGTCTGTGGAAATTTGTGCCCATTCAGCCAGATACTGATGTTGGACGAGCAGACCTGGCCGGTAACTGCTGTTTCAATTCATCCCAAAAGTTTTCAGTAGGGTTGAAGCCAGGGCTCTGTTCAGGCCCCTTGAGTTTTTTCACATCAAACCCCATGGTTGGAAGCGCAAAATTGTCTAAAATGTTTTTGTATGCTGTAACATTAATACCCTTTGCTGGAATCACCTGAACTGAATCGTTTGGAGGGATGTCGACATACTGCATGCGTGATGGGCAAGTGTCCAAACACCTTGCCCACAAAGTGTTTAAACGTGATCACTTTATCTATAAGATACATTTAGAATTTGTGAAAATGTTTCCTAAGCCTGTTTTCAATGTATTTTATTTTGCACATGAAATCATTCAGCCATGAGGTATACTACTGTTTGACATACAAATAGGTAAATGGCAAAAGACATTTATTTAAATTATTACAACAAAAATATGATACAATAAGCATGTACAATCAGAAGTCTAAAATACCATAGAAAGATTTTGTCATCATCGCAATTTTAATATATGATCATTTCTCTTTAAAGCCTTTTCCCACTGAAGTAAGTCAATCCACCCACTGCTGAGCTTCATGTGCGAGTGGGTTTTTTTAAAGAGAGTTATTCTCTCCACATGTACCACTAAATATTATAATCAGTCAAATGACAGCTGTTCTGTTTTTCTCACTGAGATTCTAGTTAATTTTAGAAAAGAACAGGGCAAGGTTTGAGTTATTTAGAGCTTGTGTATCATCTGATAGCAACGTTAACAAGATGTCATTGCGTTAAATGCAAACTGATCCGGAGAACGTGATTCTGGAAATGAGATTAGATGTAAAAGGACATGTCCCCGCTTCTTTGCCGTGATCTCGTCCAGATGGAACATGTGTTCAGTGTGTGGAACCAGCCTGGTCCAGTATTCAGAACTCCCAGGCTGACAAAACATCCCGAAGGATTACTATCAGATGTGCACTCTGCACTTTACATAGGATGAGCCTGCTTCGGAGCAGATAGTCAAGTTGATTTTATCAAAGCTCTATAACATAGCAAGAGCTGAGTGACAGATAGTGCCTGTTTTGACATTTTATAACAGCCACTGTCATCACTTAGCTCTTGCTTGTAAAAGTTAATGTTCATCTGTTCTTACAGTGTAGCCTATCTAGGGGCTTTGCACTTTACTATTTATTTAAAACAGAGCTACACATTGACCTTTTGCAGAAGATGCTTGGTGTCTTGAAGCCGCATCCCTTTTCTGCTAGGGGTAAGTAGTAAATTTGTTCACCAGGTCTCAATGCCAACAGTTCCCCCATATCTGGTCCCTTACACCTGGTGCTTCCTGCTATCTTTTCTGACTGGCTAAAAGTTTTGATGGATGCACTTTTTTAGCCCAATAGGGTACAGTTCCATACACATTATAATGAACTCTGCTTTGAAACGTTTATTCAGCAAGAGACTGATGGACCCGTTGGATTTGTTTTTTTCTGATTTTTTTTTTCAACTATTCTTCTATGCGGTTCCCCACTAATGCCAGCTGGAATGGCACGGGGCCAGTTTATGCCATTATCACTGGCTGGACATTAGATGAGCACCTATCTCAGTTGGGAGGAAAAGTGTAACTACTTGCCTACTGGCATAAGGTAGTACAGTACCCTAGCCCATGAAGTCTTAGATGAGATGAAGTGCGAGCTGCAGAAGCCATCTCATGTTGTTCTTGGTCAGGTTTTCTGTGACCTTATCTATTACAACAGTTTAATGAAGAGAGTGGAGGATCCTGGTGCACATAGTATAAGACATCATTGTGGTACATACGAAGATTAGTAATGCGGACACTTTTAAAAGATTGGCCAGACCTGCCATACTTATTTAGCCCTGCCCTTTTAACAAAGTATAATATTTCTTTATTAGGTAATTTACATTACAGGGGGTGGAAAATTATCACACAAACCCCTGAGTTCTCTGCCACTCAAAAAAATTAAGAATTACCATTGGGTTTTGCTTATTCAAATGAGGGTCTGGAGACCCATACTTTAAGACAGAACTCTGTCTACCCCTAGTAAACTGGTATGCATCCAAAAGATCCTTCAAGAGGAACATTAGCCACCAATTTAATGCTCCCAAAACAGTTACTTTTAAGACATGCCAACTGTCATGGTTGCCAGAGTGCTTATTTCAGCTCTCACCTGAACTTTCAAGCCCTCAAATGGCTGGTGCTGTAGCTGATCACAGCACTCTGTGCAGCACTCTGGCAACTTCAATCTAAAAAGAAGCTAAGATGGCACCTTTCTTGGCTGTAAAGGATAGAAGGGTGTAGTGTCTCTCTCACCGGGTTACTGAGCTGCTCAATTTGAGTGCCAGTTCAAATAATGATGTGAAACTTTATTTTTACTGCTAAGCAGTGCCTCAGAAGGAAGAAAACAAAAAAGAAAACACAAAGAGAAGACATGAGTAATTATCTTTTCACTTAGTATGCTTGTTTATTCAATTTTTTGTTTTCTCCGAAGTTTTCTTTTAATACAGCAGGTGTTATATGGATTCTCAGGATCCAAACATAAAGGTCCTGGCCCACCAGGAAATGGGAAACATCATTACAATAGCTGTCAAATCCTCAGAATACAGCAACATATGTTGTCTCTTAAAATTAGAGGTGGTGAGGAGACAAAATCTTACCTTCTGATTAATTGTAGCAGCTACCGCTGCTGTGTGCTTCTTGCACGCTCCTACACCTTCTATGAAGACAGATCCAGCTGTCAGAAACACACATCAGGCAGTGCAATCAGATTAAAGTTCCAATACTACACAAGTACCATTTAAAGAAAAGCACAGAGGGGGTTTTTACTTTTGATTTTCCACAAAATTGAGGTGCTATTCCATGATGAAAAAAAGAGTAGTAAAACATTGTGTATGCTCTACTGGTTTCAGATGTAATGTTTTTTAAAGTGACCCCATCAGAGGGTCAACGGAATAAAAAAAAAAAAAAAAGCTAGGGCTATTATATATACACCTGTCTGTCAACCTGATTTAACTCCTCTGACAGGTCAAATAGTGGATCCCCTCTCTGACTGCTGTGAATCCTCCTGCTGACCCGTGACCACTGCAGGACAGGGATATAAGAGTCACCAGGACGAGCCACAGCGGCCAGCGGGGAACATGCTGTTACATACCCATAAATGTGGAATCAAATCAGTGCCAGGAGTTCTGTTACAGAGTAAAGCTTCTGCTAATGGGCTGACAGACAAGTATTTATAATACCACTTTCCTCACAAGTTTTTTATTTTGTTGACCACCTGAAAGGGTCGCTTTAATAAATGGGGTAAAAGGGGCATCTTGTCCAAAAGGACAAAGAAAATTGACAGGCTTACCCATACCCTAGGGCTGGTGGACATCAGCTGTGATTTCTGCTCTTTGAGCCAGCCCTTCCACTGTACATGTGACTATGCACCTTCCATGTCAGCTTGGAAGTGAGGGCATTTTGGAATCTTCGTCTTGGTTGCCAGAGAACCTTGTCCCACTATTGGTCCTAGAACATGAAGAGATGCCTACGTTTACTCTCCATGAGATGAAAAATGGAAAAAGCTCAATAAGTTCTCCTCTTCCATTTTGGCTGGGGGGAAATCACTGAATGTTGGAAGTAAATATTACCTATTCTGGTATATCTTGACCAGGGATGCACCAATCCAGTTTTTTCAGTATAGAGTACAAGGACCAATATTTTTACATTATTTTTGGTACTCACCGATACCGGATACCGATACCAAAAGCCTCATTAAGGAAGCCAGGTGGTGTGCAATGACTCGCTGCCCAGTTTCCCACTTAGCCGGGAAGCCGTATCCATGCTCCCTTGTCACCAGGTAACAAGGAAGCATGGAGCTGCCTTTCTGGACAATCAAACAAGCTGGGGGGCGGGTAATGACTCACAGCCTGTCTTCCTGATTGGCCAGCTTCCTGACCAATCAGGAAACAAGGCGGCAAGTCATTACACACCCTCGGCTTTCTGATTGGCCATTAAGCCAGCTCCACGCTCCCTGCTGATGAGGAAGCATGGAGTCGGCTTCATGACTCGCCCCCTGGTTTCCTGATACCGGAAAGACATCGGGAGCATTTGGGTGAATACCAGTACTCACCAAATACTCGGTATCGGCACCAATACCAATACAAGTATTGGTGCATCCCTAATCTTGACACTTGCACTTGACAGGCCCAATCTCTTTTTGCTCTTACATATTCTATGGTGTCATACAACCAACCTCTGCAGCCTTCTCTGCATTGGCACTGGTGGAGGGGACCTTGCTAGATACAGTATTTGGAGCTTTTTAAAGTGGCACTAAACTCAGGAGTTAAATCATAAAAATGCAATTAGGTACCTTAACTATTAATACAAATTTATCTGATTTGTGTATCACTCGGCTGTACATTCTCAAATCATCTCTGAATTGGTGCGGACACTGTCCTTCCTTCTGGAGGGTGGCTACTTTTGTTACCCATGGTCACTGTGTGTGTTGTAAAGCAGTCACCACTTCAGGCTCACTCTGTGATAGAATGTAATCTCATGTTTAGTTTATTAATTTGTATTGAGATTGTAGTCCATCACAGGAGCAAACTTGGAGCGGTGGCTACTTTACAACACACACAGGGACCATGGGGAACAAAAGTAGCCACCCTCCAGAAGGAAGGACAGTGTCAGCACCAATTCAGAGATGATTTGAGGATCTACAGCTGAGGGATACACAAATAGGGTGCAGTATTGTTAATAGTTAAGGTACTTGAATGTATTTTTAAGATTTATCTGTTTAGTGTCACTTTAAGCATTGGTAATGGAAGTGTAGGAGCTAACCACGCATTTGAAGCTTTCTCCAAAATTAAAAAGCATACAGCAGTTTTTACCTAATGCCAAAGTCTTCTCTAGCATCAATGAGGGTGGTGGTGGGGTTCTTACCAGGCATTTGGAGCCTTCTCCAGCATCGTAAATAAAAGTGAAGGATATTATCAAATAATATGTGTCTTCTCTAGTATTAGTAGGATTTTTAGTAGGTATTTAATATATAGGAGTTTACCCATGTTAAGCAATCTATGCTCATGGTTTGCTTGAGCCATCTGGTAAAACATTTACTGCTGATGTTTATAAGTTTAAAAATGTTTAGTTTATTGATTTATTAATGTTTCTGAATTATAGTTGTGTTTAAACCTCACAATAAAATGGCCCATGGCTATTAAACTGCCAGTTACACGTCCTGTACTGTTATTTAACCTAATTAGTTCTTATTATTTATTAGTGCATAAATGGATGCATGCATCGCGGTGTCAGACAAAGCAGATGACTTTTAGTTTTCCAAAGCCTTTAAATAAATAAATTGTAAAGAGCAAGAAAAAAAAATCTTGAACTGGCCATAAACTGTTACATTTTCTTTGTTCGAGCAAAGAAAATATAACAGATTCCTCCATCCACGCTTAAGAGTGTGGAGGGAGGAAACCTGAGTAGTGCCTGCAGCAGATAAGCTGCAAGCTCTGTTCGGCCAACAATTTTCCAAACGGCTCATTTGACCTGATCGAGGGATGCCAGCTGGAAGGGTGCTGACAGTGGCACCCACTGTGCAGATTTTGTCCGGTTCATCAAGAATTGGCCGAAATTTACATAGTGTATGGCCAGCTTTAGGGTAGGCTTGTATCACACACCAGCTGGCACCTACAGGCATTGGCACTTATACCAATAGCAATCACTGGACCTATCTATCTGATTATGCACTGATGTTTAATACAAAAATGTGCATGCACTAAAGCATGTCAATAAAATCCTGTTTGCTATGCTGCTATAGAAAAAAACAAGTCTGTGTATAGGTATTCATCATTGGAATATTTGTTCCAATCACCAAGATATAGAATACTGTACACCAGCTCTTGCTTGAACTGCTGTACATGTGCACATACGTCCATGTATACAAGATCCACACATGCACAGCACAATTATTCTCTGTGTACAATTCTTGGAGGCTTTCTAAAAATTGAAACTGAACTCTAGGCAGATATGAAAGGCATTCATTAATTAATAATAGATCAATACATGTGTTTTCTGAATACAAGCAGTATTGCTGTCTGAATGTGACTTAGGGGGTTATTTACTATTGAGCCAAAGGATACAGCCGTAGCTTTGGCTGATCCTTCGGCTCTCTTCAGCCGCCAGAGCCCTTCGGTTCAGTCAAAGCGAAGGGCTGCTGTACGGGCTATTCAAAATAGCCTGTACAGCCGCCGAAGGTGGCCAAACGGCTCAGCCGAGCCAAAGGTATATGCTTCGGCTCGATTGAGTCGAAGTGACACCTGAAGCGGGACAAACGGCCTGCCGAAGGCCGGCCTTTCGCCCCACAAATGACAGCTGGGCGTGACTCCAGTTGTTATGCATTGGCCGGCACCTGATAGAAGAATCTAGCAGGTGCCGGCTAATAGGAAACATTCAGGCGGAGCTAGCTGCTCACTGCTAGCTCCACCCAATTGTTTTTCTTTAGCCGGCATCTTTGCCGGCATTTTTTAAAATTATTTGTAATTTCCTCTTTTTTTTCCTTTTCTTTAAACTATATTAATTTCTTTTTCATTTTTATAAATTTTTAAACAATTTTTCAACTTTTTTTTCTTTCTTTTTCTCTATTTCACTAATTTTCTATTCTGCTTGGTACTTCGGAGGTACCGAGCAGAATAGCCAAGCTATTCACTCACTGCCTTTCCGCCCCTATGAGAATAGGGGTGAACGGCAGCAAGTGAGTTGCCGGAGCTTCGGCTCAGCCAACCCAGATGTTGAAACAGCTGAGTCGAACTTCTTCTGCAGATGTACGGCTGAAATCGGCCATACTGAGCAGAAGTGAATAGCCGAACAGCGGTCGGCTCACTTCACTTCGGCTGGGTTATTCACTCGGCTGCCTTTGGCAGCTTTGTAAATAACCCCCATGGTATCGGCCTCTTGCTGTCTATGGGACAGTCTGTACAATGGATAAAATAAAAAAAGGTCAGAAGCACTCCAGCATGTAGAAAAGTCAATTTTTTTTTACTTCATAGGTGTCACATCATCAGAGCAACGTTTCGGAACAGCAAAGTCCCTTCCTCAGGCAAAATAGATCATCATGACCTGTGAAGTCAATAAAAATTTACTTTTCTACATGCTGGAGTGCTTGTGACCTTTTTTGTATTTTTTGGACTTATTTTGCGGAGGCATCCACGGTCATTTCAGCACCCACCCTACAATTAGGGTTTTCTATCCGGTCAGGAGTGCGATGGGTGTGTATGTTTTTTGAGTCTGTACAACGGAGCTCAGAAAGGGTTGAAAAAAGCAGCACAAAGAGACAAGCAGGTGAATGCCGATAGGAGGAGAAAGGCAAGTGTCATGAAGATAAGCTAATCATTGTGCTGCTTCTCTTTTCACTGTCCAATCACAGGGTGGAGTGGGGAGGAGACTTGAAAGTGAAAAGTGAAACCTCAGCAGAGAAAGATCAGGTCTTCTTCCCTGCTATGGGACAGAGCTATGTAAATCTCAGGACTGGATGGGCAGAAATTCAAAGACTTTTGCAGGTAAAATAGCTCACATATGTGTATTTCTTCAGTGTATTTAGCCGTTTGCCAAGTGGTTTTTTACACGCTCCCATTATTGATAGCCATGTGCATTTGATACAATTTTATCCCAACATGGTATATGTACTGAAAAATGCAAATTGCATACAGTAATATAGAAGCATAATAAAAAAAAAATACTTTCTATTTTGGGTACTTCATGGCTTAATTGGAGTATGCTCAGACACTGGGATGTACATGTAAATGAAAACCACCCTTGTGGGTAAACTTTATACATTGCAGCCTTTGGGCGTGGAAGCATAGTAAATCCCATCAGCATACAATTGTCTTGTTCACACACAAGTGATGCATGGTTACATGTGCATATCCTTTAGTAATTCAACCATAATGTGCTTGGTAATGCGTGCCCCTGGTCATATGTGTCCCAGATAATATGTGTTGCTGAAAATATATCATGGCACCTCTTATATCATGTTGTCTTTTGTAACAAGGCGCTTCCAGGGGGAAAGTGTTAATTTTTTTAACATGCTGCAGTACCGTGCTGTCTGTGTAACAGGTTAGCTATGGCAACATGGCAATATTCTACCTTTGCAAGGTGGCATTAGTCAACATACCAATGTTACATGGAATTTCCCCTATGTAGTATCAAAGTACATTTATGTACTTTTGTGTTCTGATGAGGTAGAATTATTTTGCATTTTATAGCAGACCACCAATGGCAACATTGCATTATTCTGTCTTTTGTAAGATGGTGTTATTCTTTGTTGTAATATTGTGCCTCTGGTAGAATTACATTATTTTGTTTGTTGAGCATGGCATTATTCTGTTAATTTGCAAATTGGCTGCATTTTTGACACCTATAAATGCAAGAATTTAAGTTTAATTGTTCTACACATATACAATACAGAATGTAAGTCTATTGAAATATACTATGGGGTGATTTATAAACCATTTGCATAGTGAACAGCTATACAAATGAGATTTGCACCACATTATGGCCACTAGGTAGAGCTGAAGAACATGGAAAATTCCTATTTTCCCATTGGAGTCCAAAACACAGGTTCCTAAGGCCTCATTCAATGTGGCTTAATGCTGCGGCTGGGGATTCCAGTGACAATAACTTATGGATACTTGCAGCAGGAATCCCAGGTATGTCTGTACAGATGCAACCACTGTGCCCCTTCAAGTTAATGACAAGCAGTCAGTCCACATGTAATTGTACATGGAACGATTACCTGCGGTTTAGGATAGATGATTGTCCCTGGACACAGACAGATCGCATCCAAGGATATTCACCTATCTCGAACCACAGGTAATAGTTCAAAGGTATTTCTATCTACCACAGTAAGTCCCCTTCCTAACAACTACTGGAAACATGATTTTATCCTGCGGGCAAGTTTTTATTCATTAAGATCCTCCTAGAGGGCAGGAAGTACACATTTGTAAATCTATATATTCTTAACCAAAATCAGATTGGGTTTGGTATCACATATCTTGTAGGATTATATGCTTTGCAGAGAGTGTTGTCTTGCTGGATTTCAACTCTCTCTTCCAATCACAACTAAACAGACTGTTGTGCCTACACCATTTGTGGTTGTCGGAAGGATCTCTCACTCCACTGAAATGGATTATACATTGTATTCTCCTGCACACAATTCATGTTCTTGGATCAACCTTTTCTAATAGCCAATATGCACTAATATTTCAGACCCATAGCTCCATTGATGATATTTTTTGACCCGATCATGTTTCTACATATTTGACACTCACTCTTCCAGAACTTACTAAACAAGACATACATTGCACAACGGAGATCTCTGAGATCTAAAACACACCCGAACATGCTCATCCAATTATCAGACAACAGGTTGGCCCTATTGCGAATTTTGAATAAAAAAACTTATATCTGAGAGATTGTACTTGGTAAATTTATAGATACAGTAGGTCACTTCACACTAAATATGGCACATTCTCTATTTTAATAATGTAGGATTCAGGGGCTACAATATGTATCTGTGAAAAAGTATAGCCAATAGCAAACTAGCATTGCACCCGCCCTCTGCTTCAGTTCTCCATCAGGTCCACCACTACTGATTGACAGCAGCAGAGGGCGGGTATAATAGCTAGTTTGCTATTGGCTATTGGAAATTGAAATAGCCAATAGGAATCTAGCAATGCAGTCCTATGGTCAAAAATGTATTTATTTATTTTTCTATTCTGACACGGCTCCGTGTCAGAATAAAAAAAAGAAGAAAAAGCAGTGTTTCTCTCCTGGGCGGCTGGGAGTGGGAGACTCCCGTAGCGCCCGGGAGAGTTTTTTTTTTCTTTTTTTTTTTACGCCAGCAGAACCGCCGGCCAATAGAAAACAGTTGGGCGGAGCTAGCTGTCACTGCTAGCTCCGCACAATCGTTTTCTATTTATTTTTTTCTACTTTTTAAACTATTTTTCTGTTCTGCTCGGTACCACAGAGGGACCGAGCAGAACAGCCGAGCCGAATGCCGCTCAGCGGCATTCGGCTATTCACTTACTGCTGTTCGGCATGTATAAGGATAGACCGAACCGCAGCGAGTAGCCTGCCGGAGGTTCGGCTTAGCCAATCCAGATGTTGGATCGGCTGAGTCGAACTCCTTCTGCACTTCAGGTCGGCCGAACATGCTGGGCATGTTCGGCCGACCCGAAGCCACCCGATGTACGGCTGAAATCAGCCGTACCAGCCTGCAGTGAATAGCCGAACAGCGTTCGGCTCACTTCGCTTTGGGTCGATCATTCACTCGGCTGCCTACGGCAGCTTAGTGAATAGACCCCCTGTTACCTTCACTGGACCTTTCATACTCAAATCTAACTTTCCTTTTCACTGGTAGGGAAATGCCATATAACATATCAGCACATACATTCCCTCTGACCAAAATTACATTGTAGACATAAACTAATAATTTTAGCTATGGCTTGTTTGAACATGCCTACAATCACAAGACAAATCCAGTTTTCTATGGTTTAGGTGTACTAAGATGGATAGCCTACCCAAACTCCTGTATGTATGCCAAGCTATCACTGTCGTTCCCCCACAGACTGCCTATCCTAAATTACCAATGAGATATAAAGCTCACACTATCAACAAGAATAGTTTGCTGTGCTTGGGTACTACAAGACCCTTGTGCAGCACTCTGCTATTCCCCAACTACCCCCTTTTTTCCCTTCACTAACATCCTATATACCACCCTCATCTCTCCCATCTATATGCCTCTCCCCATTTTTGACTCTTTCTACTTTCCTTCCCGCATTTCTCCTTTAATGCACCGACTATTATACTCTCTACATTTGCTATAACCATTCTATCCCCTCTACCCCATCACCTGTTTTGGTTTTTCTCAATATCCTAATGTGATTGTCTTTCTTCCTGACTGCTTCTCAATGTGAGGAGCAACCTTCCATGACACTCGGTTCCACATTTACGTACATTTATGTAACTTTGAAGCAATGAGGAACTGCACATGGATCAGTCTTCACAGCAGATGCATATATAAATAGACAATACTACAAACATGTTAATAGACATGACGGCTGTTGTCTTTTTAATGAGTATATATTGCCACAGCTTTCAATATTTCTTTTGATGTGGAACCCCTTGCCAGATGTTCATATGTTAGATCTTTTCTTATTAACGCCTGAAAATCAATAAAACTGAACTAAACAAATATACTATACATATATTGTATTCTACTGTGCCAAACACATAGATAGCCTGTGTATCCTACTGCTTTGTAGGTATACATGTTTATAATCACATAATTTTTTATCTAAAAACTAGCATATTATCAAAAATTGGTAAAATTAATTAATAAATGTTAAAATCTTATGTACTTTTTGATATAAATCATATAGTATGGTAAGTTTACCATGTTTTTAGATATCTGGCTAAGAGGCTCCTTATGTAAACCTTAATAATTAATTTCTCTTATTTGGTCCCTTTTGATCTGTTATATACAGTATACCATTGAAAATGTCTTCTTATATCTGTTCATTTAGAGCTAAAAATAAATGCTGATCAAGCTATAAATTCAGTGGGCTTGTAACATCCTGTGCTCTCTGCCCGTGTTGCACTATTATTAGTTACTAACCTCATCAGCTTTGACCTCTTATCACGGTGAACTAAAGATAAGCTCCACACTATGTTATGGCAAAATGCTGCTCCCTCATAGATACAGTGCATTGCGTGAGTGTTGTCACCTGGGATAGACACGGTGCTACTGGCAGGATCACAAGGTGCAAATAAAGGGGGAAAAAACTAATGCAGGCAGCACATCTAAAGATTTGTAAGCTACAATATATTACTTTTTTGGTCTTTGGTTTTGGTTTACTTTGAAACTGAGGAAAAGAAGAAGCACAGAACCACTGTGCTGGGTGGGTTTTTGCCATAATGTGCAAGTATAGCACAGCATGCTTGCACATAATGGTATGCTTACCTTAGAGGTGTGCCCTTCTGTGTCATACAATGTAAAAAGAAAATTTAAAAAATCGCTAGAATGAGAAAGACATTTTTGGGCAGAAGAGACTTTGCATGTCTCCTCTTCCCAAAATCCCTACCTCCCAGCATTTTTTAAATTCTTTAACCTGACTTTCACTTTAACCGTGTTTTATCTGGTTAAATGGACAACATATCCATTATATATTAATTTTCTTTTTTCTGGTCTTAATATATCAGTCCGCCTTATTCGTGTAGCTGCAAGAACTTGAATTACCTAAAGTCTGTGGAAAATTAGGAACTTGCAATTGAAGGGGTGCGGCTACTCTCAAATGGGTACAGTGTCTACAGAATGTAATCTTGTTAGCTCAAGTGCAGTGTTACCATGCCTTTAACAAATATACATATTTTAGTGATGCCTGTCATCTTTTGTAGTCTTGCATGTACCAATTCTACCTATTTTATAGTGTGTTCTGTGGTGTCCTAGGTCTTACAGCATCATGCAAACTTTGTAAAAAGCTGTAACATAATTCAATTCCTTTAATAAATCATATTGAAAATGCTACTTCCTGACCACAAGTCCTGCTTATCTAAATGTGCTCTACATAGAGGTATAAAGGGGACAAATCCATTCGGAATGCTCATACAGTAGAATAAAAGTTAGGCAAGTATAAACAACTCCCACTCCTTATGATGGCTAACGTATGCAGTTATAAAAATATTGGGATACATGTCACTAAAACCAACAATCACTTTTCAGACCTTTATACTGACATCTCAGCAGGACAGAGTGTAGGTAGGTCAGAAAGAAAGGATGAGAAAAGACACTGAAAATTAAGACAAATGGAATGGATTACTACATGTGACGTATCTTACGGGATTCTTCCGGATTTTAGGTAGTAATGCTTCTCCTGTATTGTCTCTACATGGGACCCTGCTCGCCTCCCGCTGCCTCCTTAGTCAATAGGTGCTGTGGGATGAAGTTATAGACAGTTCCTCCCCCATGCTGCGCCATACTGTACACAAGGAATGGCCCTAGCCATATCATCAGAAGACAGAAGCTTTCCTTGCTGGAGTGAAAAGGATTGGTGGTGCTGAGTGGCAGGCTGGTGGCTGAGCGGCTATGACAAAGAGGGAAGTCTGTCCTGTACACATAGAGAACTGGGGGAGACAACACACATGCAGCCCCAGGGCCCAGTGAGCAGCCAGCGTAGTGGCACAGTGGAGGTAAACATGACACCCAATGCTTCTCAACGGATGTGGGTAACACTGCTCCCACTGACCACCAATGAAGAGGGTAGGCACACTGAGCAGCCAAAGAAAGAGGGTCACAGACAGTGACGGCTTACTCCCAGTATTTTTTTTCTCCCATTAACCACCAATGATAGGCATTTTTTTTTCATCTTATTAACCACAAACATCAGGCGTTTCCTTGCTTACGTTTGCCACCAATGCCAACAATGATTTCCTCCCCCTAACCACTGATGCAGACACTTTTCCTCCCCTCGACCATTAACACTGGCTTTTTTTTTTCTCTTGCTGGCCACCAACACCGGCCATTATTTCCTTTTGGTTGACCAACCAAATAAGGGGCACTATGATGCATACTGCTGACCACTGCACTCTCCAGACCCTTTAAGTATGGTAGGAATGTTAGGAGAATGCCAAATCAAAAGCAAAGGAAAAAAAAAAAAAAAACTTTTAACTTGACTCGCCCTGGAATTGAACCTAGGACCTTAGCAATGGCAAGCCTGTGCTTTAACCACTACTCTATAGCCTCTGTACTGTAAGTATAGATGTCTAGCTTCCTAATGTCATTGCTGCAACGAAATTCGTCCAATAACGAATTTCGGGAAATCGGGAATTTCGGATTCGTTTGCATTCGTCTTAGCTGTAATTCGGAATTCTGATGCATCCGAATCTCCGAATTTCCGAAAATTCGTCCAAAACTAATTTCGGAACGAACCGAATCGCACATGTCTAGTACAGAAGTTAAGTAGTATTTAAGTGGGTGCAAGGACTGCAACATATGTGTGCAGTTACTACTGCAAGTAGGCTTAAGCTGTATTTAGCCATGTTCCCTAGGACCATGCCCAATATCTAGTGCAATTTAGCCTGCAGGGCTGAGCAAGAACAGTATTAAGGAGTATGGTCAGCTTTACAGAGGATGAGGGGAGAACTGTCATTTGTAATCCTTTAGAATTGAAGTAGGCAGGGCTGACACCACGTGCTTATAACTCCAGATCTCAGAGGACAGTGTTGTCAGCTTAAAATGGAAGGTAGGATCACACTATATTTCTGGCATATCAACAGCTATTTTTCTACACTTGCAGCGTTTTCATAGGGATAAAACAAAGGGAAAGTTGCTTGTGTTGCAGAGATTTTTTGGGGGGACTTGACATGCACTTTAAAGCTGACCAGGCATAGTGTTATATCCATAAGCAATATGACTGATTTGGAGTTACTTACAATCATCACACTTGCACATTATTACCCTGTGGGCACGATTTTGAGAAGACAAGTGAAAGTAGGTTTAAAAGTTTAATGAATATGGCAAGAATGTCAGAATTTCTTTGCATGACAATGTCGGTGGAGGAGTTGAGAACAATAGACAGCTTGATTTCTCATCAATGTAAAAGGTTGAAGGCTTGGTATATAATTCAACAAGTAATACATAAAGTGCAAATCCCATGATCAGCTAATCAGATTCATCATTCACTGATAGCAATGTTCTAAGTGGATGAACGTAAAACAGGATCGGTTTTCCCAAGTTACTGCACATCTCTTTGCACATCTCTTTGTACTTTCTAATCAAACAAACCTTGACATGTTTGTGCTTTTATGATGTTAAGTCTGAGGTCCAGCCAAACCATTAAATATACAGCTGAAAAACATATATGTAAACTGTGTATTTGCAAAAAAATGTGTTCTTGTATTCAGCCACGCTTGTAATTTACAAACTCCTACCATATACCTTAAGGGCTATTTGAATTAAATGGTAACTGATAAAAAAAGTTAAACAAATCTTTTTTTAAAAAACTTTAGCATATACACAAGCCATTTTGTAATTAATGGTATTGAAAAATTACCTTTCCATTAAAAACTGTAGCCGCTGTGATGTTCTAAATCTGACAAAAAATAAATAAATGCATTATGGCCACCTGGAGGCATTCCTGCTTCAGTGATTGGCTGACTGATTTTGAAAGACATCTGCACTAAGCTACAAGTTAAATTTTTGTCATCCTTTGTGATAGGAATTTCATTTTCTGGTAAGATACTCCCTAAGGGTTAATTACTACTAAAGGGATGCAGACACTGCAACTTTCCTCATTAGAACACATAAAGTCCACCCTGTGATTATAATGAACCCAGACTCTCCAATTCAGGAATCAGTTTGGAAAGGACATTCAATACAAAAGCAGGCAGGAAACTGCAACAAAATTTGTTGGATTCCTTGTAATGTACACAGACCATACAGTGGGAGTTTTCTCTCAACAAAAGTGAAATTACTCTTTAAGCTAGCAATACACTGTAGGAATTTCAGCCGATTCACAGAATGTGGCCAAAATTCTAAAAGTGGGATGGCCGATCACTCAATCAACTTTTGTTGAAGGAGCTGGACCACTGTTTGGGTATTTTGTCAGTGGCGGGCACTGGCAGGCGGGCACTGGCAGTCAGAATACAAAAACATGTCAGGGGCGATTCATTCATCCATGCTGTTTAGCATCTCTCAGTTTTTTTTTGTTCAACATGGAGGCTAAACAAAAGAAATCTATTAGTGTATGGGTAGAGTAACAGTTAAGAAATACATTGGTGTCACAAACCTGCCCTATCCTGTGTATTTGACAATGACATTGTAATCTTTTAAAACCATTTCTTTCTTTTGAAACCATTGTGTAGTAATGGAGGAAGTGGAGCCTGTATATGAAATTACTAAGTATGGTTACAACGAGGGGTCCAGCGAGGCAACAGGTTATGGCAACTATACTGAGGCACCAGCCTGGGAGAAGGGGCTAAATACCTTCCTAGGCCAGCATTAGGTGGAGAGTAATTGCTGATAGCTGGGAAACACCAGCAGGTGAGCACCGGAATTGCAGGTTCCAGCACCACCCAGTGGTGGTCTGGTACCTGACAGCTACTGGCTGCCTGGAGACACCTGCAGGTGAGCTCAGGAACTGCAGGACTTGGTTCCAACGCCACCTGGAGGTGCTCCAGTCCATGACTCTCCCAAATGCCATTCGGGTCTGGGAGCCTCAGCTTTAGTAATATATGTACATGGCTCCCAGACCCGAATGACATTCGGGTTCCAAATTTCTGAATGGCATTCGGGTCTGGGAGCCATATACATATATTACTACAGCTGAGGCTCCCAGACCCGAATGGCATTCAGGATTCGAATTTCTGAATTGCATTGTATATACTGAACACAAATTTTTGTTACGGCATGTGACTTTTTTGGCCAGTCAGATGGCTCCCATGTTCCCGTAATGAAAATTTGTGTTCAGACCCATTCGGATGCATTAAACCAAAAAACACATCTGATTGGCCAGAAAAGGCACATGTCCAATTCAGTTTAGTGTTTGAACGAAATTCGGAAGGGATCTGAAATTCAGAAACGGAATTCGGATTCGGACACATTCGGATTCGGAAATTTGGATGTATCCGAATGTCTGAATTTTGGAAAATGTGTCCAAATTTTGGAACGAAACAAATGTCTAACGCTTATCCCCTCCTGTTTTTCATTTGAGTGTTGCTGTTAAAGGGATTACAGAAAGCTGATGTAAAGAGCCATTATAGCAGCTGAAATTAAAATACATTTACATACATACACAACTGCATTAAAAGGTATTTATATATCTGCCTGCAATTCAGCTTTAAGCTGACAGCAACTAATTTTGACAGTAGGAAATTCTTCACAGAAAGCTAATTAAATAGGGTTAAGTTGGAACTCACCATTACTCAGTTTCTGAGTCTTCCATGGCCCACGCTGACCAGACATGGTTATTTCAGACAGTAGAGAATGAGATTCACAGCAGAGAGGTCCGGTGTAATCAGTTGCTAGGAGATGTTGGTGCTGGCTGGGGTCTCTGGGGGTTTGGGTCAAGGAAAGTGCACTGCATACAGAAAGAGAACTAACATGAAGAGTATCAATATGAGATGCTTATAGTGGAGAGAACTGAAACGTGTCAGAGACAAGCACGCTTCATCCTTCTTCGACTAGTTCCAGTTACTATGCGTACAGAATAGGTAACCTAGTGCTGGGCCAGGGCTGTAAGGGGGATATTGTATTATCTGATTTAGTTACTACTGAGAGAGATACTTGGATAGTCAATGGGGAATTCAAAGTTATAGCATGTAATACAAAATTACTAAATTGCAACTTTCCCAAACATTGTCAAAATATTATATATATGTAATTTAAAATATTTGAATAAAGAGATTAAACAGAGGCAATGCATATATCTTTTATTTATTATGGTCTGGGTTAACAAATAAAAATGTAAAATATATTCTGTAATTACATAAGTATTCAAAATGGATATACAGTGTTGTATCTAGGAGGTGGAGCTCTGGGCTATTTTTTCTTTTCCCAAACCTATTCTAAACTTAAAGTTTTGGCTGTAGTGTCAGGAACACATTTCATCATGTATTGGTTGTTTTGTTATTGGAGATTTCGGCAAATGGCTGGCACAATATAAGAGGGACAACTCTTCAGGCCAGGACTTTATATACCTTAAGGAAATGGGACATACTTTTGAGAATGGTGAGGTGCACATTTAAGACAAGCATCATGTTAACAAGAGGCATGAGAGAGGCCATCTAAGCCACATTGGAAAAACCATATCAAAACAGGAGTGGGGGCTTCTGCACCATCTCTCTCCCATATATAATGCTGTTTTAACCCCCCCCCCCCAACAATTTGACAACTATTCACCTTACGTAACTCTTAACGAACACTTGCCCCATAATTCATGGCACCATGGGATTGGAATAAATAATAAGAACTGGGTGGTCTGCCCCTTTAACGTGTTTGACCTGATTAATCCCAGGATTGGGTGAAACGTGTTAGAGGGGCAGACCTGAGGCGGGACTTTGTGTAACTGTGTGATATGAATAAAAAGAAGTGTCCAGTGACACATGGAGTGCAGCTGGATGTTTTATTGTTTTGACGGCAGCTAAAGTAGGAGTAAAGACGGGCTCCAGCCGGTGAGCACCTGGTTTTCCCCTGCTTGCGCGCTGTGGAGGAGCACTGTAACCCTTTGAGCGTTTAAAAACTGGTTGTTTCACAAAATGTCACACCTCTCATAATGTTCTCGGAAAGCAGCATCTACCTTGACACATTCTATGGTGATTGGATTAAGATAACTGAATTACTCATGTCCCTATAAGTGCTGAGCTATGTTCCAGCATCTACCTTGACACATTCATTGGTGTTTGGAAAAAGGTCACCAAATCATCCTTCCCTAATTGGTCAAACTCTGGTGAAGATTAAGTGGATCTCCAGGTACTTTCAACCACATATGGTGGAATTGTCCTTTGATTAAATCCTTTTGGACTTCGGTCACTTCTATTATTTACAAAGTATGTGGCATGCAACTACCCTTAGACCCTTGGATCTGCCTATTTCAACTTACCTCCGCCTCGCCTAGTAAATATAGGAAATCTTTGGTTTCCTTTATGCTTAACACTGCTAAGTCACTGATACCCAGATAATGGAGGACAACTCGGATACCCTCAATATCCGACTGGTTTATAAAATTAGACTCTACTAGACTTCTAGAAGAATTATTGTATTCTAATCGTGAAGATTATGCCTCTTTCTATAAAATCTGGGCAACCTGATTGAACTTTAAGGCCTCCGATTCATACCGTGTTACCTTATCGAACCAATGAATGTTCATTTACTTTAAAATATATAATAATATGCGTGGCATCTTATAGTTCTCACTTATTTAATTAACATCCATGTACTTTATGATAATATGAATACGTTCAAATACCATAACCAAAGTTTGTCTTTGTCATTTGTCTTTGTCATTCCCCTGTCTAATTGCCTTCCTTCTCTTTTGTTCCACTCCTTAATATTTTCTTATATTATTGAACATGAGTGTTCTTATGCCATGCATGCTTTTTTTCAATAATTGTTCAATAATCTTTAAGTATCTTTATGTGATTTATGTTATGTTTATTAATTATTACTTGGAAATGAATAAAACCTAAATAAATAAATAAAAAAGAACTAAAGAAGGTGTTTGGATGATTATTGAAATGTCTTAAACATTACAGACACAAGCCCAGTGGAAACTAAATAGCTACTAAATGAGAACCTTTATAGTCATTAACACCTATTGATCAAATTATTGACATTAGGCTAATCACATACACACCTATACAGCATCTAAAAAGATGTCTTTAAAAAAGATGAAAGATTTCCCAGTTTTCTTGTTTCGGGTACAGAACAATGAATCCGCCAAGAAATTTACCAGAGTTAATTCTTCTCCCACACAGTCACTGGACCAAGACTGAAATGAAGTTCACAAACAATGGGCTGAGTATTTGCATATATCATGCAGTGCACTCTGCTTGTTAAGAATCGCTCTGCATAATTCAGCTCTATTTTAGCCCGGTTCGTTTAATGCAGTCTGTAGGATTTGTCCATCTGAGCATAACATTTAATGCCAATCTGTTTTATGTGACACTTTCTTCTCTGACATTTCTTTTTAGTAGTTTGACATTTTGCTATTAGGTCTTCTTTTATTTTTTTTATCGATATTGAAATCAATATTTTTTATTTTATTAGGGCTTTTAGTGATTATTATTAAAAAGAGAATGGAAGAAAAGTAGAGTGGTTGACAGCTGCCAATCAGTATCAGCCACTGCACCTTTTATTTTGCATCCCTTAAGCGCTTTGGTTGTTACCAGACTGTTGAGACTGCATTATGATTTTCTTGATCCTACTTCTTTACAGGTGCAGATTTACTGATGGCCTTTTTTACAGCATCCATCACCATAGAAAATGCATAAAAATACTGGAACAGTAGGTGCCGGGGCCAGGATATCTTGCTGCAAGAAAGTTGTCCTTAGTGTAGAAGATCCCAGCACATTAGACAGTGAGGGGGATTAATGTTAGGGTTTGGTAACAGAGAGGGTTAGTGTTTGATTACAGGGAAGGTTAGTGTTAGGGTTGGGGTTACATGGAAGGTTAGTGTGAGAGTTGGGGGTCACAGAAAAGTTACTATGAGGGTTGGGGTTACAGGGAAGGTTAAGAACATGACAGACTAGCAATCCTGTCACTGGTGAGTAATTGCCGGCTTAGGATCACTAAAAAAAATCAGAGAAAAGACTTCCATGTGTTGCTTTCTTACTGAAGAAACAGCAAAAAAACACACTGAATTTCAAACCGCTATGTGTAACAGAATGAACAAAAAAGTTGACCTTTATTCATATGGCAGTTCCCAGCACTGGTGCTAAAGCACATTGGAGTGTATCTCTTGTCTACAAATTGAATAGCATGGATGAAGTATGGTCAGCAGTGGCGACTCTAGGAACAATATTTAGGGGGGGCACATAAGATACCACAATCAGATCTGGGGGGGCACTAATAATTTTCATTGCATGTCGCAACCGATGGGCGCCGAGAGCTGATTTAATTGCGGATGGCATCTGCGTCCTGCAGTTGCGACAGAAGCTGCATACAGCGTGTGCTGGTTACCACTTAAACCGGCACATTATTTATATTTATTTTTTTGCACTTATTGTTATTGCTATTATATAGGGGGATAACAATCCCCCTATATAATAGCAAAGGCACACTGACAGGTCCTCTTTATGGAGACATTAGGGGTCTCTAGGACCCGGTGTAAACGAGCACATATAGACGATCGGCGGGCTATGGAGCCGCTGATCGCCTATATGTGAAACACCCGATAACGGGTGTTTGCATTGGTGGGGTCTTTTCTGCCCGTGCGTGCCCGCTAGGGGGCGCGCGTGAGCAGAAAAAATATGCAGTCTGGCAACGGCAACCCGCCAATGCAGCAGTGCTGTCCGTCCATTTTTTTACAACGGGCGGACGGCAAGTGGTTACATTTTTATTTTATGTTATGTTTTTGTTTTTTAAATGCGTGTGTTCGCAGGGTCTGGGGCCTTTAATTTTATGGTGGATTTTTAATTTTAGTTTATTTAACTTTGCTCACTCCAACTATGAACATCCCATTCAAGAATATATGGTTAATTAATAGCATGATTAGAATAATAGATACATGAATAAGGATGGTTGAGAATGGGGGAGCGAATATTTGTCTCGACGTTTCGCGCTCAGAGGCGCTTCTTCAGGAGATGGAGAGAATCAATTTAGCAGGCTGACATGCGTGTATCCAAGACGACCCCAACCGGGCAGTACACCAAAACAGTCCTCCCAGGGAAGAGGGAGAGGAGCGAGGACCAAACCCTGTGCTGTACGGGTGGCTCGGAGGTGTTTGGAGTTTCTGCCACTCTGCTGTGAAAGCTCCGCGGCCACCCCCTGAGAAAAAATCCCTTCCTGCACGTGGGCTGGAAGGTACCAAAACATCAAATTGGAAGGGGGTGTTGGGACATACCAACTGTTCCGTACGACCGCGGCGGACCCTGCAAGGACCAGTCACAAACACCTTGCCGATTCCTGGCGGGGGAGCACACGGGGGGCAATTGCCCCCCCTTGCCCCCCTGTAGCGACGCCACTGATGGTCAGCATTGGATGTTTGCCTCTTGCTGTATCATCTAGGAGGCAGGCTGACTCACTGTCTGGTCATTAGGTATCCAGGCCCCCAATAACCATCTTGACATTACAGTGACCTTACATATGACCTTTTATAAAATAAAAAGTTGTAATGGTGTGGACCTCTTTAATAGTGATATACTGTATGTGTCTATCATAAAATATTTGACGTGTGGCAGACAGTGTTTCAGTAAAACGTTACTTAGGTAATCATCTCCCTTTCAGATGACAAATGATAGTTTAGCCATGTTAGCTTGCTGTTTATACAGACATAGGTGTAACAACCCTTCTCATACTATATATTATAGTGTGATTATTCTGACTCTGATTGTTGCATTAGCGACTTTTCCCTTGCTGAGACCTATATGGTGGCCTGTATAAGCAGATATAATCACAGCGGACAATCCTTATCAGATAGCTGACCTCACCAAATATCTTTTCATCCACAATTGCTTTATTGCTTGCAGCAGGTTAGTTACAGCAAACAACAGGGTACAGCAGATGAATGAACAAATGGTATTTGAAGGTCAAGGATGATAATGTTTCCAAGCTAGCATATACATGTGGTCCTGCTATACGCAGCCATGACACTCGGGCGGCCGCAAAGGATCTTGGGGTGGGCGCATGCGTACTTCAGATGTTCTGCCGGGAGACGAGGAGAGACACAATGTAAGTCTATGGAGCAGTGTGCACCCGCACAGACTTCGTGGGACGTTAGAGGAGAGGAGGACAGAGGAGTCAGTGATGGATCGGAGACCCGCACCAGCGCTGGAGGGACAGCTGAAAAGGACAGTAAAGAGGAAGATGATCGGATTAAGAGGCATCATTTAAGTCCCTACAGCGGGATTGGTAAGGGGCAAAAAAAAGTTTTACTTTAATGTCACTTTAAGGAAAATTAGCTATAAAAAAACTTACTTCACAATAATATGAATATTAGCCATAACTATGCATTGTGTCATATTTTTACAACTGTGTAACAGCACAGTGATTACTGATCAGTGGCGTTACAAGGGGGTGCGGGGGGTGCGACCCGCACCCGGGTGCGACCCGCACCCGGGTGCCACCATTGGTGCACATGGGAAGGCTTACAACAATACAAAACACAAAAAAATCCCCAGCACTCCTGCCAGCTGGCCTGCAACAAAACAAATTACCCTGTCTAGCAGTATATGTTAAAAGCTCCTGGTACACCTGCATTCAATTTATCAACTGCATCAATATGCTCCCACTTGGAGACTCATATAAATAAAGTTAGGACCACACTTTAAAGAGGTGCCTTGACGGTGAATCCCCTTATGAAATGTCGGGCACTCGGTCACGGACCGAAAGCCCGACAGTGTCAGGAGAGAGGAGGGGACCCGACGGCATACCTTATCCCACCGGGTGAACATCCCCTCCTCTCTCTTCCGGCGTCGATAACCAAGATGGCCGCCAGCAAGCATCAAAAAGACCACAGTGCATGCGCGATGACGCCACGGCGGGTAGTCACGCAGTCCCCGCCCCCGGGTGACACCCAGCCTCGGGACGCCACTGTTACTGATTATTGATCTTTTCGAAGGCATTACACAGTTATATTGTACTTTCCTTTCTTTAAGTTCCTGTTGTTTTCCAACAGCTATGTTCCCAGCACCATCCTGAATGTTACGAGTCTATAGCAACTTTTCAACAGGTTTCCATCTAGCAAGCAGGACAAAGAAAAGCACAAGTGAAAAAACACCAGCAGATCAGTAGATTCAAACCCAGAAAAGCGTGTTTACAAGAGGACTTGATGAATTGCTGGCACAGCAGATTTTAAATAGACCTCTGATCCCTAGGAAAAAGTTCTTGATTTTCCCTTAACCCCTTCATGACTGAGCTAGTTTTTAGTTTCTGTTCATAAATGACTGGCACACTTTTTACATTTTTGCTGTGTGATTCTTCAACAGCAGTAATATACTTTCTTACTAAATGTACTCACACATATTATATATTGTTTTTTAGAGGACAGATATGGCTATATAATTATATCCCATATGTGTACCTAACGTCTCTCTTAGTTTGAATAAAATATAAAATAATGGGGAAAAAAACTAGAAGAAAACACTTTTTTCACAAGTTTTGATTATTATTTTGTTTTATAATTTTTTTTATAATAATTATAGTATATTTTGTCAGTTTATATCAAGCAGTCACTATGACTGCTTGATAAATTATTTTTTTTTAAATTTTTTGGTTATTATTAGGCTGCTCCAAACTTAGGAACAGCTAATAATTACCTTAGAGACAGCATGTCAGAGTCAGATCTCACTAAAGGTCTTTGATCGGGCCTAGATGATCAGAAGTGATACATTTCAGGCACAGAGATACATTTGTATCTCTTGTATTTCTTTGCCTGAAATGTATCATAGACATTGTTCTATAGAGCTGTCAAAATGAATAGCAGAGAGGTGACTCACTCTGCTATCTCTCTGCTATTTTCAGCTGTCAAATACGGAATTTCTATTTAGCACTCCTGTATTTGCATGTAACAACTTCATTCTTTCATTAACCCCCCTGTGTGTATTCTGTGTACATTGCAACTTTTAACTTTTGAATTTCCGCTGGCTGTGACGCACAAAAACGAAACTAAAAGTCAGATGCAGGCATCTGCCTTTTAGTTTCGTTTTCAGGCTGCGTACAGCAGAGGACGCCGCGGGCTCGCAGGGACAAGGTAAGTGACACTTTGTGCATTCCCGAGTCTGGCTCGGGGTTACGGCTCCTGGTATTGAAAATTAACCCCCGAGCCAGACTCGGGAATACCGCCAGGGAGGTTAATGAAAGAAAGAAGCTTTTACAAAAGCTTAACTATTTCATTAATGAATGCCTCAATAGTGAGGCATTCATTAATGACTGGTAACCGCTGTGAATCAGCTGTTACCGGCATTACAGAGCCTTAAATAACTCGTCATGAACAGTGTACGTGGCCAGTCATATATGTACTTTGTGACTGGATGTACAGTGCACGTCTCCCGTCACGAAGGGGTTAAAGTGTATCTAAACCCAGTTTTCAAAAATCATATATTCTGTGGAGGTTTGCATTGCAGTTTTAGTTTTGGCTGCAACAGGTATTCCCAGCCACTTCCATTTATAGGGTGACAAAACTGCCTTTCAATGTCTGCATGCAGGGCCATCACTGTCACCCTAGACAGCATGCTCCCTGTGTGGAGTACAAACCTAAACTATTGTTAGTAATAGCAATGGACCAAGAGTCCTGCATTGTATGTGAGGATGCCAAGGGTCACCCACACTCCGGGAGCAGATCACTGGCTCCAGCTGCCAGAGTGGTGAACAATGGGGTTATTTCTCTACTTTAAACCTTCTCTAGACTAAATCGATGATGTAAGTCAGCAGAGCTTCACCTCATTCACTTAAAGAGGTAGCTGGCCCTGCAAAGTGCAAATTCCCTTGCAAAGTTTACAGCCTATTTGCCTTTAGTAAATCATCCCCATGGACTTGCATTGTGACAGTCAGCGGTAAAAGCACAACCACTGCGTAGCACTGCAGATCAGGAAGCAGAGTCTGCAGATGTAATAAACATATAAGGCTTCCCTTATATACATGCAGTATATGATTTTAAACTTTACATATAGACATTTGCAAAACATAGATTACATTATTTACATCAAGCTGATTACATTTACATGTATATCTAAAATCACTAAAATTACTATACATTCTCTTTAAGGCTCTAAGAATCAGGGCAATAAATATATCTTGTGTCCTTGTCACATCTTTTTTTTTTTTCAATGCACAAGGACTGTTTGAATCTCATAAAATTAAGGTAGAACTGTAAATCCTAAGCTTGGATTTATGTGACAATATAAACTGCTTTTTAGGTCATCGTGGGTGACATTGATTCTTTCAACCATTTTATCTCCAAGTTAATTTCTCTAAAATAGGCAGTTCTCTCGGCAAGATTGGAGCAGAGCTTGCTGGGTATTAATAACGTCACAATTAAAATCTCCTTCATGTGAAAGAAAGGGTGACTTTTTGTTAACCTACAAGGAATGTTCCAAGCTTCAAGCCCCGTGCTATCTGTACCAAATGTCTTCCTTTGTAAACCCTCTGCAGGTTTCCTCCCACTGCAGGACAAGGATGAATCAGAAATGGATTTCCTACCAGCTAAGCTATTGGCTGCAACAATGGAAATATATTCTTTTGACTTCTCCCTCGGAATAAAGTGCTATGCGATAAAACAATCAGGCTTTGTATCCCCATGTTTCCTTCAGCTTGTATTGCACTGTACAAAATGGTGGTGAAAGAACTTAACATTTTATTTTACAATGTATAAAGTTTTCTTTTTTTTTTTTGCATTTCTTTTCAGCTAGCTCCAGCAACAACTATTTTTTTTTTAAAGTATACTTAAAGTCACAACTATTTTTTTAGTTGTGGCTAGAGAAGTGAAGGGTTTAAGATCACCGTCTAGTTTTTGTTTACAGTTTGTACTGCTTTCAAATAAAAAAAGGTATCACAAATAAATGCCTTTTGGTCTATATTTATCAAACATTAGCATGTCACATAGAAGTGCATCGCAAATGCAAGTATTGTACAGAGTGTGGAACACCACCAAGTAAAGCTAGGTTACAGAGAATAGAAATTGATTTTCAGCGATTCATCCAGTGGTGTAGAAATGCCAGGACAGGTCTAAGCCTGGTGGTCCATCGCAGATTTAGGACCCTATCCAAAGCAGACTGTTTCATATTGCTATAGTAACCTGCAAACAAACAAAAGTAACAGCAAGAGAAAAGAAGGAAGTAAGAAAAAAGTAAGAGTAAAGAGTAAGTAAAAAAGGTAAGAAGAAAGTTTTTCCCTTGGTCAGGGGCCCACTCCACTCACTCACTCACTCCCATACATACTGCTGGATTCAGATGGAAGGTTGTATATAATTTATCCATTGATCCCAGATCCACTATAACCTTGCATGTTTATACTGACCAAATGTAATTATTTTTTTTGTTGAAATATTGACCACAGATGATTTCCATGCACTTGCTATGGATATTTATGTGGTCAGGAATATTTATCACATAAGTGTCTGAGAGTGTCTGGAAATCTTAGCAAGTCATTCATTTAATAGGGCAGTGCAAGGATTTTTGGGAATATGTTGTTACAGTATGTATCAATTTATATACACTTGTCCAGTAGTGTTTAGGACAAGTCCACCAGGTGGGCAACATCATTCCCATCCACCTACACCCCCTGAAACAGGCTATGAGGCATCAGGTAAAGTTTTGGCTGGTCTGGTGGGTACAAGATACCAACGGGAGAGGACTTTGTAGTAGCCTCAACAAGGGCCATATTAAGTACTCCCATGTGTAATTTTGTGTTCCATGTAGTCCAGTCCTCCTCACTAAATCTCTAAACCCAAATCCCTCTCAAGCTAGTCTGTGAGGTAGTTTGTTTGAAGTGGTGGAGAGCAACTGTTGTAGAACTGAGATGCCACCTCTTTGTCTCAATTGCCACATGCATCTGTTTTCAAAAAACAGTCCTTGTGGTGATGTTATCTACCTTTTTGATGATGTTTAAAAGTGTAAACCTTGGTGCATCTGGCAGATTTCTGAGGGAGGCATGTTGAGCTTCTGGAGAATATGATCTGAAGCTAGAATGCCTTTGTTGTTCAGATAATGTCCTATTTGGTATAAGCCTGTGGGCCAGGTGGGAATGATGGGTTGTGGAATACTGGAGCCAATGGAATATGTGTAGATAAAATTGAAAGTGGATGTTTTGCAGTAGGTATCCCACAAATTAAGTGAATGTGAAAGCTTAGGACACTGAATTGCTCTTCTATGTTTGGGCATTAACCACATTAAAAGCTCTTGTGGATGAGAAGCTCCCTTCTGAGATTCAATGATCACCCAGTCAGGTGTAAAGGTACTAGAGTAGAGCTTACTGAGCTGCCCTATAATAACTCAGGAGGTTCAGGACTCCCAATCTCCCTCATGATTTAAGGGTACATAGTGTCTTGCAGGAGAGCCTATATTAGAGCCCCAAATACATTTGATGACATGGGATTGGATTTTTTCAAATTCGAGGAAAGGATGAAGGAGAAGAATTGCTAGCGTTCTGAAGTAGTATAAATGTTTTGGTAACAAGGTAATTTTATTGTGGCAATTCCGCCCATCCATGAAAGAGAGTAAGTAGACATGAGGCCCATCTCTTCTATCAATTTCTCAAAAAGAGAGGTATAAATCTATTCATAGAGAGTAGGAATATTGGGAGAACGTTCGATTCCCAAGCATGGCAGAGCATCAGCATTCCAGGCAAAAGAGAAGTGGTCCTTAAGAACCACATGTCAGAGAAGTCAACTTTTTTGGCTTCTGACTTATTGGGATTGACTTTAAGTCCTTATATGCTGCTGAAGTCTCTTAGGTTATTTTTTAATAAAATAGGTAGTGTGGTGGAAGAGATGAATAGCAGTAGCTTATCTGTCAATATAGCACATTGATAGAGAGTACCTTCGCTAATAATGCCTGAATGCATATCAAGGTGTAAGTGAATAGCTATTGCTAGTGTTTTGAAAGCTATAATGAATAAGTGGTATAGCAAAGGGCAGCCTTGTCTAGAGGGAGCATAACAGAGTGATAGATTTAGGTCCAAAATTCCATCTGGTCATCGTGTGGAAGAGTAAATACCAGTATAAGGTATTGAAGGCCATTTGAAGGACCAAGGAGAGTAGCATACCCTTCCTGTCTCCTCCACCATCCCAGCCCACTTTTATTAGAGAGGCAAGGTCAATCTTCCGATGCCTGCCTGTTATGGGCAAAGCCCACTTGATCATTATGAATGTATAGTTTCAAAAACCTGTTAAGTCATTTGGAAAATATTTATATTAATAGCTTTAAATCACAGTTGATAAATGATCTTGGTTTGTAATTCACAACATTACTTGAGTTTCTATAGAGCTTTTAGATCATACATTTGCGGGGTCTGATGGAATTATCATCTAAGAGCGTGCCCTGTCACACATAAAGTATTTAACCAAACGTGGCACTAGTTGTGGTGCAAACAATTTGCAATATAGAGCAGTGAAGCCACCAGGGTTTGGGGATTTCAAAGATTTAGCTTGCTTGATGGCAAATAGGACCTCAACTGTTGTTATCTCTCCACATAATTTCCATAGCAATCTATGATAGGGATGGGACAGGGAGATCCAGATTGAAGTCCCCTATCTTGTTAGCCTGAGTCTGGCGGGCTGCTGTGTAGTGGAATAACATGCCTGGAGAGTCAGTTTGTGTATAAAATTTAGCATGTGTCCATTGGGGGATTCTTTCAGCCTTTATTTGAAGACATATATTCAATCTCAGTCTGGCTGCACCTATTCTGCTCTAAAAATTGAGTTGTGGGTTTTGTTTGTGTTCCTTAATTAACTTGGAAAAAGCTCAATCTTTTTGTGTAATAAGTGCTTCCACGTTCTTCTTGAGGCAGGTTTTTGTCTGTGTGAGAGCTCCCCTCATTGTGGCTTTCTACGCAGCATGATTAACAACAGGGTTGGTCACATTAGGGTTGTTTAGGGTAAAGAATTGTGTCAAGGGATGTTCTATATCAAAACATATGGAAGGGTTGCTGTGGAGGGCCTTATTTAGTTTCCAAGAGAAAGGAGTGCTTTGTGTCTTGATATTTAGCACAGTCATAAGCACTGGAGAGTGTCTGACCATTATACTTCTATCAGGGTTATTTACAATGGGGTGGAGAGTTTGGAGAAGGCAGGGGAAGTGAACAATCTAGGACTAAATAGCTGAACTGGAAAGTGAGCTGAATTGTAGGATTTTTCCAAATCAGCTATTTTGTCCTAGATTGTTCACTTCTCCTGCCTTCTCCAAACTCTCCACCTTTTAGTGAATAACCCTGTATGATTTTAGCTGATGTAGAAGAAGGGATGTACAAAGAATATGCGAGTGTATCATCAAATCTAGATTCAGTGTAATAGATGTGGGAGTAGTGCGTATAATCCCATTTAGTCAGGTTATACAGGTGAAACTCGAATAATTAGAATATCATGCAAAAGTAATTGCAGTAAGTGCTGCAAAAGGGGCCCAAACCAAGTACTGAGTACACATGCATGCTTGTACTTTTCAGAGGTCCGATATTGTTCTATGTACAATCCTTGTTTTATTGATTGCATGTAATATTCTAATTTTTTGAGGTTGTGGATTTGGGGTTCTTGGGGTTTTCATGAGCTGTAAGCCATAATCATCACAATTATGACAAATCACGGCTTTAATGATCTTAATTTGCATGTAATGAGTCTATCTCATATATTAGTTTCACCTTTTAAGTTGCATTAGTGAAATAAATGAACTTTGCACGATATTCTAATTATTCGAGTTTCACCTGTATTTCCTCCACATCAACAAGATCATGATGAAAGAGCATTCTAGCTAATTTGGTGCCCAGCTAAGGTGGATGATTCAACAAGCACGAAATCTAGCGCTGCGCTGAAGACTCCACTGATCAGAACCATCCCTGCAACATATTGAAATAGGGAGTGAAAACAGTTTGCGGGAAAAGGTCAGTTGCCCTGAGATTAGCACATAGTATGAGATTAAAGTAATTATATCCTGCAATGTCCCCCCACCAGGATATATCAGCCTTCAGTTTTATTTGGTTTAAATAAGAGTGCTTTAAAAAAGCAAATGGCCACCCCCCTGGCTGTCACTGACAGTAAGATAGTGAAGCAGACCATGGCCAGAGTAGCTAGGAGCAGATTGTTCACTGGTGTGATTGCCATACAAATACATAAAAGCCCTTTCAGGGCATCATGACAATAAGTGTGGGGCTGGAATACAAAAGCTACACACAAATTAAAAAGGCAAAATGTGAAGAATCAGATCAACCTCCTGAAAAGTGTCAGATTACTAAGGAGGCTGTTTGTTGAGCTTTGTGTGCAGTCCTTGTAGTGCAGCTAGGGTAGGATGAGGGCTGCATTTCTTGTTCCTTCAGTGCAGTGGATGGTTCTGATGAGATGAGCCCAAGTCCCCTCAGTAGTTCCTTTCCTTTTAAAATGAGAAAAAGGTTTTTTAATGCAGGAGAAAAGGGAATAGCCACTTGAATTGTATTCCCTTTTTAATCAGAGGCTGTAGTAGACGTTTCAGTGCTCATCTTTTTTGTACAGTAGTAGGAGAGATATCCACAAAAAATTGGATGGCATGGCTTCTATATTGTATTTCAACAGATTATCTATTTTTTTTTAATAACTTGCTCTTTAACTTTAGTGAGGTTTAACAATAATATATCTTGGGTTGGCTTGGCGTGGGGTGGTCAGGACCCTAGTGGTTTGTTTTCTTACTTTCTCTAGGCCCTGTTTCAGCAGTTTGGAAAATCTGGCAAGTATTATAGTGTTCCCCAGGATATTCTGGTTTTGGCAGTAGCCAATACCTGGGGAATGTTAACAGCTGTATCCCATGCTGCCCTAGCTGGCCATGATGACCCTGATAGCTTTTTTCAGGGAGGAAGAGATGGATAGAGCAGAGTCTTTAAAGGGGGACGGTCCATCTGAGAGTGCAGGGGATGAAATGAGGGAACATGTGTGGAAAGGGTTCCTCGGGGCATCCCCATGTGTGAGGCCTTTTCAAGTTGCTGTTTATGGTGGCAGAATTGTGGACACCATATCATGGAGGTGGATGAAAAGGTGACTGACTATTGTGCTGCATGTGCTTACCCTTTGCCATATAGCAGTGGCGGGGTGTTATAGGTGCTTACAGGTCCTGAAGCTGGGTGATCCATTGATTGGCTGTGATCAGCTAGTGGGTTTTTTTCCGCTATCGGGTATGAGTAGCGATATTTTGCTTTCAGTACTCGCCGATACGAGTACCAATACCAGTGCTTCCGCTGGCATGCAGCCGGCTTCCCAGGCAATCAGGAAGCCGGGCGTCGGGTAATGACATGCCACCTGGGTTCCTGATTGCCTGGGAAGCCAGCTCCATTTGGCCGGCTCGAGTGTGATTGGCCGGGAAACCCGCTTCCCAGCCAATCAGCATTACGCCTGCTTCCCAACCAATCAGGAAGCCGGGCGGCAAGTAATGACCTGCCTCCCGGTTTCCTGACTGACTGGGAAGCTGTCCCAGCCAATTAGCATTGAGCCGGCTGGATGCTAATTGGCCGGGAAACTGGCTTCCCAACCAATCAGGAAGCCGGGAAGGATCATTACTCGCCACCCAGGTTCCTGATTGCCCAGTAAGTAGGCTCCATGTTCCCCTACGGCACTGCCGGTCAGAGGAAATCTTCCCCTGATCGGAAGTTCCGGTATTGGGGAAGGTATCTGAGCATTTGGGCGAGTATAAGTACTCGCCCCAAATACTCGGTATCAGCACCGATACTAGTATCGGTATCAGTGCATCCCTAATTATTTCTAAATACTCGGAATCGGCACCGATATCGATACTAATAACGGTGCATCCATAAATAAAACCATCAGAGAATGGGTGAATGTCGTTTGAAATTTCATTTAATTTTTGTTTTAACACATTTAACATTTGGTTTTGCAATGTACCCAGCTGTAGCCAGGTATGCCCCTGATACTACCACTCCTTCCCTCCAGACAGGTTTTTATTGCTGTGTGTGTCCCTGCTGGGGAGAATCACCCTCTCTATTGTCACCAAAACAGGAAGTTAAGGGAAATCTTCAAGAAAACATTTCATATTAGATCTAGGACAAATTACAAAGCAGTTATCCTTTAATAATTGTTGATTAAAGCTAACATATGCTGAGTAAAAAACTTAAGCTACTCAAGTTGACTTACTTCTAAATTGCTGATTGTCTGGCTAATAGCTGATTTTCTGGCTTTAGTTCTTTGAGGCACCAACCCTGGACAATTAATACCATCAGGAGTCCTGACCTCACTCTGATATCACTTTCATGCTTGGGCCTGTGTTGCAACCCAGCTTGGCAATTAGCACTTTCAGAAGAAAGCAACAACAACCAGCCTACATATTCCTTTCAGTACAGATTTCCATTAAAGTTCATCCATTCTTTTACACTCCAGCTAAATTATATACATTGGGACTGCATAGCACTTCACATTGTTTTGGCAGTTGGGAAGTAGAAAACTTTGTTTACTCTTATGGATATGTACAGTAATTTTGGAGGGAGGTCAACATATTCATAAAATATACACTGGCATTTCTAATATATAGAACTTCTGTGCACACTGTTCATTCATTTTAAAATTTCTCCTTACCTAAAAAAATCTTCCTCCCCTTTTCTGTCAGAATGGACTATTAAAAGCAAATATTCCCTTTTATAAACTAACTTGTGAACTAACTTATGAACTAACTTTATAGGATCCCTGGGCCCGAGCTAACTTTATGCTCCCTTTATCCAATGCTGGTTCAACCTGAATGTAGTAACTTGGATTATTGTGTGCAATTTCCCTTCACTGTATTACTCCCTTTATTTCCCTTTTTCTGGAGTGTTATGTTTCTATTATACAATTGTTTTACCTATTTTATACAAGAACAAATGACAATGCATGGCAAAATTGTAGTAATTTGAGAAATTTTTATATCTTTTTATATTGTGTAATTGAAAGTTCAGTAATTCATTTTCTAAGCTATTTTGCTTCCTACACAGCTCTAGTGGTGCTCTATGCATGTATTGTGTCATATGCTCAGAATGTTGTGCTTTGTAGGCAATCTGTCACACAGAGAACTCAATACTCTCATAAAAATGTTGAACAAACTAGGACTTAACCTTTGGATGGTTCAATGAACACTCAGTTGTGAATGGGGTTCATTCAGAAGAGAGACCAGTCACTGGTGGTGTACAGGGCTCTGTACTAGGTCTGTTTATAAGTAATATAACTGAAAGATTAGTGAGAAAAACATGTCTTGACAAAAGTAGTTCAGAGCTAACCTGCTACACAATGATTAATGCCACTCTTTTAACCTCATCTCTACCTTCATTCAAACAAATAATACAATTGTTCTTGAGTGGAGTTCAACATGGCCACAACAGCCCTTTTTATTAATACCAGTACCAGTATATTAATACCAGTATAAATAAAATCATTATAAATAGCAATGAACTAGAAACAATTGGGTTTCTGGTCCTTGAAGGCACTATGAACAATACTCAAATCCCTGCATTTATGGCATCATTTTCTATGTTACTGTCCAGTCACAACCAGTTGACCTCACCACATGGAGGACACCACACCAAAGATAGGTCTTCTAATAATTTATCAATAACTCACAGCTGAAAGACCACCTTTAACTTACTTTAAGCCTACGTAGCCCAGTTCCCTTTCTCACCCTTGTCATGAAGACCTTCTGCTAAAACTACAGAGGAAAAAGATTTGAGGGTTCTTATTTCATATGATTGCAAAATGGGCAAACAGTGTGGCCTGGCAGTCGGGAAACAAATAGAATTGTGGGGTGTATCATGAGCAGGATTCCCCTATATACAGTAGATATTTAGTAAGACTTCATTTAGAATTCTGTGTCCAGTTCTTGAGACCTCACTTACAATGAAAAAGACACCTGGGGAACCCAAGGAAAGGAACAAAGGAAAAAAAATGTGTGTTCACAACACAAGGCTGGTGGATCCACAGTTCAGAAATCCTTTTAGCAGGACAATTCAATGCATATGTACACACATATAATTTACTGTTTTCCAAATGGACTCTAGCGCTGCTGACAAAACTGTCAAAGACCCAATGGTTCCCACTAATCAACGTCTTTAATGACGCTGATTAGTTGGAACCATTTGGTGTTTGATAGACCTCACTTACAAAATATATTGATGAGACTGAAAGAGTCCAAGACCAGATTCCAAGTGACAGGTCTGAGGGATGAAACACATATGTACAGAACCAAGAAAAGAAGAGAAAAGGGGAACATGACTGAAACCTTTAAACACCATAGGTTCAAGAGGGCAGTATTTTCAATATGAAAGTATAATCAAGAACACAGGCACATGACCTCAAACTAGCAGGAAAAAAGTTCAGACATAACCTTAGAAAGTACATTTTACTGAGTAGTTGATGTTTAGAAGAGACTTGCTGTCAGTCAGTGAAATTAAACATGATTGGGATAAACATAGATCTATACTCAGACCAGGGCCGCCTTTAACGCGGGGCAAAGAGGGCGCTTGCCCCGGGCCCATTCATGGCTGTGGGGCCCAAAGCAGCTGCCCCTTGAGCCCGCTGCCAGCAGAAAGTTGCCGATCATTTCCGATTACGGCAATGCAGAACGGGCAGTGTGCGCGTGCGCACACCGGCCCGTTCCGCAGCTATCGGGCGAGCAGGCTAGAGGTTTTCTAACATGTTGGCTCGACAAAAGACGTTTTTTTTGAGAGAAGTCTATGATCTATGTGTGCTGTTTTTTTTTCTTCTGGGTGCTGGGGAGGTGAGAGAAATTCCCGGGGGGGTGGGGGCCCAAGAAAATGTTTGCCCAGGGTCCGATCAGTATTAAAGACGGGCCTGACTCAGACAATAAATAAATAAATAAAATCATTAAAAGGCAGACTCGATAGACCCAATCGTCGTTTTCTGCTGTCACTCTTCTGTTTTGCTACGTTTCTAACTCAGGGAGACATTCTATTGAACATCTTCAAGGTCTATAGAGAGAAAGTGTATATGCAGACATGTTATGATGCATTTTTCCTGGAAAAAAAAGATAAAATACCTACAAGGACACGCATATCTTTGGCCTTTGTCTAACAGACTGGAAGATGCTGGGTGGTGAGTTTTCAGGATTGAGTTATTAACTATACGATAGTTTTCATGTTAAATTATTGGGGTAGATTGTTAACTACTATTAGTCATAGTATTCTTTTTACAGTATATGCTGAAAGATCTCTTTTTAGGATCATAGTACAATATATCATTAGTCGTTTACTATTTTACTTAAAACCCAACTCCACCAAAATGCTGCCTGTACCCCAGTTTAGAAAATGTCCTATTCTTTCTAATACCTGTCACTTAGACAGGAAGTGAAGATGAATCTCAATTAGTCACATACATCAGTAAAAACCCGATAACATTTCTAAACATTTTCACAATCTAAATTTTCTTTTTTTTTATTGCTGTTCGTGTTCAAATCAGAGAGATGTTCCCTTCAATTCCTGTTCTGTATCACAACAGTCAAATAGTACAAAAGGATACATCTCCAATCAAGGGGAATATAGACAGCCATTAAAAGTTCTGACCCTTTTCTACTGTAAACAAAAAAACTCCCTGGAGTTAGCTTTAACAAAAGCCTGTGCTGAGAGAAACACAGGCTCCTGCTGCTGAACCGTTCCTGAAAATGCTAATTGCCAGGATTATTATTATTATTACATAGTATTTATATAGCGCCAACAGTTTGTGCAGCGCTTTACAATATAAGGAAGACATAACAGTTACAATACAATTCAAGACAAGATGGTAAGGAGGGCCCTGCCCCTGAGGGCTTACAATCTAAAAGAGGAGGGGGAAATGATACATGAGGTAGCTGTGGGAATGAATTATGTGAGAATGTGAAGGTTCAGTGGTTAGGTTGCGGTGGGATATGATCCAATAGCCATAATGCCATGAACCAACAAAATGAGCTAATACTGGTTAAATATATTTAACCAGGATTAATATTTAAACTTTAGATAGCGAGGAGACTAAGAAAGGGGGTCCAAGTATACATATAACATCTGGCAGTTTATGCCTTGGTACAAATGTTTAAGGTTGTTGATTTCTTTATCACCATTACATTAGACCCAAGTAAAAAGCCACACACCCCTGCCCACCAAACCACAAACTTTAATTCACAGGGCTACCAACTTCCAGCATAATGGGTTACCCTGCCTAGTGGCTGCCCACTCTATGGGTAAGGGTAGCCTTGGAAATATGGTGAGTGTGATTGGAGACAATACGGAGCACGGTGGTGACTGGGAAGATTAACGGCACAATTGTTTTGGAGATTGAATCACTAGTTTAATGTGGAATGTTTACTAACACATGGGACTTCATAGATATTTATCACATACAGTATATTGGAGACATGCAGACGCATGTTAATTTAAATCTAGATAATATTCATTTAAATTTCAATTTTCAGTTGTTTTGAGGTAATTTGGTACAGCGCAATACAGGGCACATTTTTGATTTTGATTAAGTGGATTCACTTCATAAAACTCCAGCTTACCGTCACTAGAGGTTTTTTTTAGGCGGAATATAACCGTGCGCGGCATAAAGAGTTTGATTGGTATAATTGAACAGCTTGCTCATCTCTGCTTTACATTACAATAATTAACATACATGATGACAGCAGGGAAGTTCAAATGGTATCCGGAAGCATGTCGGTTGACCATATCTAGAAGCTATACGTGCAGCAACTTTCTAAAAATTTCAATGACGTTCAACCAGCATTTTGATGACAAAATGAATAAAAGTAGATCAAATAAACCAACAACAACAGTGTATATGTTTGTCTATATGACAAGGATGGGAGTAATTTGTTTTGATCTGCTTGATGATTTATGTGAATGAATGCTGGTGGAAAATAGTTGAAATTGCTAGATAATTTCTGTGTATATGGCCAGTATACAGGCATCGGATTTCTAGCAACTGCCGTCGTTGCCTTTTTTGCATCCAAGTCCAAGATAAATTTAACAGATCTTAGACCCTTTAACCCTGTTGTGATCAGAGATAATTAAAGCCTAGATACCAAGATGCCTAGATGCAGTGTCAACATGTGTTGGTTACTATGGCTATAACGCTATGAATAATTTGCAAATATGTTTTAAACTATTTTAGGAACATAAGACTTTTTATTTTATTTTATTATAGTCTGACAAATACACACAAATGTGCAAGAAAATTCAATTTTTAATTAAAATATTGTTATTTTTTTTTATATATCGTAATTGTACCTGGCAATTACAGTATTAAACAGCGGCACACCTTCACATTCAAGGTGCAGTGGAATCTACAGTAAAATTTGCAGACTGAAGCCTTATTTTGTGAATGAAGACTCTAGCCTGCACTCTGATAAGTTCCTGACTGTTATGAGGACTAGAGCTGCCCCACACTCTTCCATTGCACTCATAAATGAATACAATGTTTTTAATAGTCATGGTGTGTTAACCAGTGTTTAGATGTGTTTAGCTAAGCTATATTTAGAGAACATAGAACTTGGTGTGTCCAGGCGCAGATGACATACTCTGAACATCTAAATGCACATAAACATTTGTAACAAGTTCTCCTGCATTTAAATGTACTTGCCACTACACATGTTTATGTGCATTTAGATGTTCATTTAGAGTACTTAATCTGCCCCTGGACACACCGAGTTCTCTGCTTCAGGGGCCTTCCAAGGCCAGGTGTCCTTGCACATGTGCGACGCCGGCAGAGAGAGGAGAGTATGTTCACCCGGCAGGGTGAGGTATGCTGCCGGGTCCCCTCCTCTCTCCTGACACTGTCGGGCTCTCGGTCCATGACCGAGTACCCGACTTTTTGGAGTGGGTGACACCAAAATGACTGTCAGTCATTTTGGTGTCACCCCTGCAATGGTGGCACCCGGGTGCGGGCCGCACCCCCCGCACCACCCTTGTGACGCCACTGCTCTGCTTCAAAGGAAGCATAAAGTGGGCACACAGTGGGCTATTGTGAATGAAGCCTTTGGACTATAGCATGCCTCCCTCACTCCTCTTCTTTATTACATAGGGGGTAGGTATCTGTAAAAAAATAAATCAAGGCAACTGAACTTGCTGTATTTTTCTTGAAGATGTTTCACAGGTCATCGGATTAGCTTTCTCATCCAGAATAAATGTCACAGACACATAGGTGGAGATGTTCTGTAATCCTATAACATTGTTTGATAAAACACTGCAGATTGTACAAGAGCCTACAAGTTCATTAGATTACAGGCACAATCAGCTGGTATTATTTTCCACTCATCAAGCAGATATAAAAGCTTCCAATGATTTATGTAAAAGGCCATAAGGGCGTTAGGGCATGCATACCCTTTAATTTGTCGGCAAAATCAATTTGGGCAAAATCACTACCCACCTATCTAATTATGTCAAGACAATATGATTTTTAAAGGAATATAAAACTGCATTTAATGGCTTTTCTTTTTATCTATCTGAACTTCAACTTGCTTAGTGAACACTCTCTATTCCGTCAGTAAATCCCATTATTTTTAAAAACCGGCCAAGATCCCCTTTCCACACTGTGCCTATTCATTTATTCAGAATTGGTCATGTGAAATCTGTGTGAAGGCCATAAACACATCAGTGGCGGATTGCTAATAATATCAGTTCACTTTCCCGTCTCATTATTATGGCTAATGGGCCAGGAAAATAAAGGTGAATGAATGACTTAGTGGCTGAATTTCCAGCGTTCAGCCAGAGTGGAAGTTGGTAAATGAGTTTATCAAATAATATAATTTCATCTGTATAGTCTGTGGATGGCGATCAGGGGAAATCTCCTACCGAGATAATTAAAATAAATTCACTTTCTATCACAAAGGAAGCGATAACGTAGAAAACAGATTTATCTGTGTAATTGGAGGGAATTGTTATTAAATGAGCAAATTATTATTAATATTTGTTTGTTTGCTTCATCATTTTCATTGTGCTTACCAGGAAGCTGAACGCTTGGTTTATAAGGAGCACTGCTGGAGATCAACACAAGACGTTTGGCTATAGTAATAGTTTTTTGTATGAGAGCTGAGTCAAACTAACATTTTAGTTATGTTTAAAGTCATATTAAACTCTCAAACATGTCTGCAATAATGGATCCAAATCAAACAAATATACATTGCCCAGCAGTATTTCTTTACATTTTTGCCTAAACACTTACAGCCATCATGTTTCCAAACAGCTCCAGTCATTTTGGTGTCACCCCTCCAATGGTTGTAGAGAAGAACTTGTCGCACTCCTTACCAGAAATCCCAATGATAGGGATGGTTGCTGAAATGACGGCGGATGGCGCCGCTATTACATAAGTTTGGTGGAGAATAATGATGTTTGAGCTTGATGTTGAGCCTGATGAAGGGACCCTGCAAGGTCAACCGACAATCAACTTACAATATGTTCAATAAAATGAACAATTGATTATCCTAAAAAGATTATGGTGTGCTGGTGACATTCTTCTCTGCCAAACCCCATCCAATGGTGTCACCGGGAGCGGGCAGCACCCCCTGCACCCCCTTGTGACACCACTGCTCCAAAGGACTCTGCAGGGGAAAGGAGAAGGCCCCTCATCATAGCAGAGGGAAGCACTGGATGCCGGTAGAACATGGAATAAGGTATTTGTTGTTATACCTTTCCCCCTAGCCAAACAAGCATTTAACTCCTACAGTTAGGTAATACTGGGGGAGGGAGAAGCAGCACAAAGAGACAATCAGTTTTACTGAAGTGCAAAAAGCATGCTGATAGGAGGAAAGGGCAGGTGGCGGTAGAGATTAGTCCATCAATCTACTGCTGTTACTTTCACAGTCCAGTCATGGGCCTGAAATGGGGAGGAGAACTGTAAGTGTTACAGAACTGCAGTAACAGGTCTCATGGCATGCCATACAGGACTGTGTTATGTGTGGCAGAGCTGTGTAAACCTCGGAAATGGATGGATACAAATACACATTCTTATAAGGCAGCTCCCTTGTATGTATTTTATCTGTGCATTTAGCTGTTTGCCTGAACTTGAACTTGCATTTAGCTGTTTAGCTTTAAAGACTTGGAGGAGGCTATCTCACCTGCTGAATTTTACTTGGCTACTTGTGATGCGCTGGCAGCTCCCATTTAACTCTATGAAGTAGCATCTGGTCTTCACTTTTATCACCTGTGTCCTGTACTGGAGCGTGTCCTCTTCTGTAGGTTTGTACTGATGCCATCTCCTGGCTGAAACATACAGCGTAGGCATTCTTAATAATTAACTTGGACAGTACCTAAGCATGATTTTATGCTGGTCCTTGGAAATTTTGATATCCTGCTCTGCATATCAGACATCCCAACTCTCCCGGACGCTCCGGGAGTCTCCCGCTATTAGATAGCGGCTCCGCCCGGGAGAGAAACACTTTCTCCTGGAAAAGTTTACTCTGTTCTATCGAACAGAATAAACCTTTCCCTGTTCTGTTTTTCTTTTTTCTGACATCGGAGCCGCTGGCCGCCGTCAGTCACAACCCCCCTCTCCCACCAGCATAGAAATGCATAGCTATATTCCTTTTGGCTATTTCACTTTGCAATAGCTAATAACAAACTAGCTATTGCACCCGCCCACTGTTGCTGTCAATCAGCAGAGGAGGACCTGACGTTCTCCATTAGGTCATCTTCTAGTGATTGACAGCAGCAAAGGGCGGTTGCAATAGCTAGTTTGCTATTGACTATTGCAAACTGAAATAGCCAATAGGAATCTAGCTAGGTTTGGGGGGGGGGGGGCAGAGGGCACCTCCCTGAAATAAGAAGGGTACCTCCCTGAAATTGCTTTTTTTTCAGGTTGGGATCCCTGACATATCCTAACTGCTACTTTGGTTTTAAACCCCGCTTGTCCTCTGACTCCAATTATTTATCCATCTTTTACCAGCTTTGGCCATCTACTTGTGATATGACTCTGCTTGAACTCCACCCACCCTCTGCCATTTTACGGACTACACTGTTGTCTGATGATTTGGTACTTTGTAACTGTTGCCTATCTGCTTGTTATTTGTCAGCAGAGGGGCAACACTCAGGGCTATGATTTGGAAGCATTACACAAAAAATAAAAAACATCCTTGACATAGATATCTCCCGTAAGATTAGCAACTTTTTGCCGAAAGGAAATCTGACACCTACCACTGGGTACACACTACACAGAGTCTAGGTAAAATAAAAAAACAACATAGACACTGAAACCTTGTTGTTAAGGCTGATCAAGTGTGGGAGGGCAGGTAAAGCTTCATTATGGGAGTGGGTGGTTCAGGTACTGCAGCTCACAATAAAAAAAAAGAAACAGAGACTCAACGAGTGTGAAAGAAACAATGCAAAACTGTCATTTTTCATTGAACAGTTGATGCTGGGGAGCTGAACCCCCCCACTAGCTTTTATATCTCTCGAGCAGCAAGATCTCCTTGCTTCAGTTCCTGGCTTTGTACTCAGCATGGAGTCACACTACTTTCTTTTTTTCATAGTCTCCATAATATACAGTTAATTAAAATCATGGGAAGTGTACCTCAGTGGTGGGCAACTCCGATAATCCAGCTGTGCTTTAACTAAAACTCCCAACATGTCAAGCCTATAACTGTCAGTCTTGCAATGCCTCAGGGACTCTTAGTTCCACAACAGCTGGAAGACCCGAGTTGACCTCCCCTGGTGTAGCTGATATGTCACTGCTTTCTGTCAACTAGTGGGTGTCTACTAGGGATGCACCAATACCCATTTTCCGGTGTCGAGTATGTTTGCCCTCTTTTTGGTCCTTTTAATGAATAACTCTAGACAGAGTGGTAATGAGCAGAGTCTTGTTTACTTAGCTTGTATGAGGAGAAGAGCTCTATACATGCAGTCAGGAAAACACAGATTGCCAGTGTGTCCAAGTAGCAAGATACATGAATTCCATATACTGTATACGGTATGCCGTGTATCCAGACAGGGACTTGCAGTGTTATTTCTTATATTCTTACATTTAGGCCCCATTCACACTGAGGGTATTGCAAATCGCGCATTTGTCACGCGATTGTCATTTTGCGCAATATTTTTCCGTGCAGTATCGCGCAAATGTTTGCATTGGGTGGAGTACAATCGCACGACATCCGCGCCAAAAAAGGGTCCTGCACAAGCGACGTGCGACAGCGACGAGTACAGCTCCATTGACATGCATTTGAGAGCAATATTGCGCGGCAAATCCGCGCGATAAAACGCTCAGTGTGAATGGGGCCTTAGTGTGGGAGCACCTTAGGGTCCATTCTCTGCCCTCTGCTTCCAGTGACACACACCAACTCTCCCAGGTCACAGTTTAAATGCCAGCATGCTGTGTACCATGCCCCCTTCCTGCTCTCTGTGGCAACATTCACAGTGCCCCTAACCAAGGAAACCATAACAACTTCCCACAACCCATAAGACAACACAGTAAAACACCACAGAGTATGAGTACCTATATTTTTTTTTCGGTACTCGCCGATACCGAATACTGATACCGGTGCTATGTGCCCTGATTATCAAGAAGCCGGGTGGCAGGTGTCATGACCCGTCGCCCGGTTTCCTGATTGCATGGAAAGCTGGTGTTCTATTAAAAGAACACTGGCTTCACTTCCCAAGGCTGCCTGGCTTGCTGCCCAATTAGGAAGCCGGGTGGCGGGTCATGAGGTTCCGCCCGGCTTCCTGCATCCACAGCCGAAGCGAGCCGAAGGATCAGCAGAAGCTACAGCTGGATCCTTCGGCAGCTTTGTGAATTACCCTTTAAATATAGTTTTTGAGTGGCCAGTGAACAGTCCATTTTCTTGCAGTATATAGAACTTTAAACAGGGGAAGTAAAAGCAGTAGCACATGTCCTAGACAAAAAGAAGAAGATTAAACCTTGAGTTAGCAGTAAGTGAGTAAGTGAGTAAGTGATGGAGTAAAATGGTATCAATTTTCTTTCTCTTTTTGGTTTGAAACGTGCATCCTTTCAATTTCTGTTTTTAATGGAGTGGGATATTGTAAAATGCATGCAGAGAAAATAAAAATAACCAGTGCATTAGACTTCTTTAAGTACAAGTCTAGAACTGTACTTCCAGCTAAATTCATATTATTTGTCCATTTGTGATTCATGGCGTCATTCAGCCATTGCCGAACACTTACAGTAAATGCTCTCAATGAGCTTGGCTTCAGTCAGTCGAGCTTTTTATTTGCTAAGGTATGTAAAACTCACTTCCTGCAGCCTCTCTTTTATATGATACTTTGAAGTTCTCTATAATATCAGCAATGGGAATAAAGTCAGCACTGCCTACTGCTAGGGCATGAGCTAAATGGTTTAACCTCGTCCCGCCTGCATGCTGTAGACAAACATTCCAGAAGCATTCACAAAATGCGTATGTCGTTCTTGGCATCCCATGTTGGCTAATGGCACCGCAAATGCAGCAGGAAAAACATGCATCTTGTCATGTGCATTAATGCAAGAAAAACACATAAAATATGCAGTCACAAGGTGATGCTCACAGCTCAAACAGCTGGATGAGCTTCTTTGCCGCATATGTCGTGCATAAGGAAGCCCTGTCCTGCTGTGATTCCACATTATAGCCTATTTTACCTGGACACATTTACATACTACATAACGACCTCTGTGCCTAGAGGTCTAATGGTAAATCCACCCCTGGTGTCACACTCGCCTCTCCTGGGATCGGTCAATGTGTCTTCTCTCTGGAACATTGCCAATCAGGAAACAACTCTTCTGATCAGCACCAGTCAGGAGACTGCTCTTGTGCATCCAGAGCACCTCTGTGTCTCCAAATGTACCTCTATGTCTCCAGTGCATTCTGTGACACCAACATGCCTCTGTGCAACTCCATGTCTCCAAGTGCACCCTTATGTTTCCAGTGCAGCTCTGTGTCTCCAGCGTGCCCCTGTGTGCCTTATGGCATCTGAGTCTCTACTCAGCCCTCAGTATACGCAACAGTTGTCTGGCCAGTTCCACTCCTTCCATAATACCCTCTGCTACCCCAACCCTCAGACACACTCCTGCTATTAACAGGACAGTCCTTCTCACAATGGATACAGACTCTTGTCCATGACCCCTGGATTTCACCATTTTATCTTGATGGCATTTTGATTTGTAGTGAACCATGAGAAAGATTACCACAAAGGCTACTATCTAGGCCAGCCTTTCTCAACCAGGGTGCCGTTGCACACTGGGGTGCCTTCAGACTTCCTCAGGGGTGCTCTGAAATTTTCACACATTTTCATGCCTCTGATGTGAAGAGGGCTCCTGATGTGAAGGGGGGCTCTGATGTGAATGAGGGGTACTCTGATGTGAAATAAGGTGACTTCTCATGTGAAAGAGAGCCCCTGATATAAAAGGCACTCTGATGTGAGGGGGAACCCTATTTGTTATGTGTTTTTGCATGGGGTCCCCCCTTAAAATCTATACCAGACATCTATCTTGGATAAGGGTCTGGTATGAATTTTGCAGGGGCCACATGTTTTTTACATTTATGTTTTTTTACATTTTAGACTGATGTGCCTCAAAATTTTGCATACTTTTGAAGGGTGCCATGACTGAAAAAAAAGTTGAGAAATACCAATCTAGGCTATCTATCTATCTATCTATCTATCTATCTATCTATCTATCTATCTATCATCTACTGTATGTTTCAATATACAGTGAATAAGCTTTTGAACTTTGGCAAAGACATACATAATGAATAAGTCTTTGTACTTGGGCAGTTTAGCATAGGACCCAAAAACTGGTCTTGCACAGGGGCCCTTTTGTACACTTTCACTTTGGCCAGCCATTTGTATGATGTTTTTAGAACTAACAGTTGAGAGTCATTAGCTGTGTGAAAAGTGACATCAGAGAAAGCTAGGCAGTTAGCATTTCCGGAGGTCAGCAAAAGCAGCCTACATATTTATCTTAGTACTGGCTTCCTTTAAAAATTTGGCAATTTCTTAACTGTTCCTTTCTTTCCTGCTTTTTTTACATTCTCAATATAAGTTTCTTGAATATCGTAAAACACAGCTTTAGGCTGTACAGTAGTACATTGCACTTGGGGAGGTTTCTATCTGCTTGTAGGTTGTATGCTCCTGTCTTTTGTAATCCCTCTATTATTATCTGCCAAATCCCTTATAACTTCTGCTTGACAAATGGCACACGTTATATATTTCCTGCCTTTCTCTTCCAAAGTCTCCCAATTTAAAGCAGAGTTGCAAATATGCATCAATAGACAAGCAATGTTATGTTAAGAGCATGATGGACTACAGACGGGCGGCTAATGGCACCGTCCCAACTGTAATTTCGGCTAGAGAAATTGGACATCTATTTTGCTGGGCCTTTACTTAAGCACAAATTATATGAAGTTTAATATACTGTAAAATTGTATGTATTCTATTCCTTTTCACAGGCTCTGACATGTTGCCAATGATTTATTGTTTCTAAGAAACGTGTCTTATGAGCTCAGCGGGCAAAAAAAGAGAGATTCATGTTTACTACTATGCTTGTGGATGTTGAGGGGAAGTGGTGTCCAAGGAGCTAGCCTAAAAACGGGCTAAAAATGCCTTCTAGTGTCCCCCAATCATGGACACCTGCTTGCAAGTCAGCATCCATGTTACTACAGTCTACACTCTGACTGGATACAAGTTGAATAGGCCCTGTCAGGGTGTGCAATGTATCCCTGCAGCAGTTATTACACATAAAACACTGAGAACCAAGGAAAGGACCTTTTTCAGCACAGTATTGTCCATCACTGAACTAAACAATTGATTACCATTATTAAAGTGTATGTAAACCCTACATCTGTGTTTCAGTATATTTGGTTCATGCCTCACTGTATACAATTTTCTTAAGCAAATAATTTTTTGTGACTCTGCTGCAAAGTATCTTACCCTGAGATCTTGTCGGTAACAGCACTTCCTGTTTTAGGCCCCTGATCAGGAGAGGATCTGTGCACTGATCCTTTTCTGATTACAGCAGTACAGAGCAGATGTCACTGTTGTGACAACCGTGTCCATACAGCGATGGAGGTAAAAACTGCAATTACCGGTCTGTCTATGTGGAATCGGATGTAAATGGAGATGTGTCCATTTACATCAGATTACCCTACCCCCCAGTGAAGCCCGGTGCAATGGATCTCTGATCCGTTTGTTTTTCTGGACCTGGCCAGAGACGGGGGTACCCAGTGTAAATGGACTACCGGCATCCGATCGGGTCCGCTTAAAAAGCTGACATGCGGACCCAATCAGACCGGCCATGTGAAAGGGGCCTTAGGCTGACAACCCCAAGCCACTGCCTCTCAATTAGCAGCAGCGTCATCAGTCTGCTGTGCATGTTCCTTTAATTGGTTGTTGGGCTGTCTATCAGGTGTTTGCATGCCTACTGCAGACCTGATAGACAGCCCAACAACCAACGGATGACACTGCTGCTAATTGAAAGGCAGTGGCTTAGCGTTGTCAGCCTAAAACAGGAAGTGATGTCACTGGCAGGATCTTCATGTAAGAATTTTTCCAACCTTTTTTTTTATAATTCGTGCAGTATTAGCTGTGAGCAGTGGGCAAAGATATTATTCCTGCTATAACCTTTGAGTTTCTCCGCTTGTCTGTGGTTGCCAGAGACCTCGCTGATTGTGTGAGTTCCAGAGAGTTTATGCATTAAAAGCTTTTATTTCTCCCCCACTCAGGAAAGCTCATCATTGAGCCAGACGCTTTAGAAAGGTCAGACCTTCCTCAGGTGTTGATTCTTCTGCATAATTTTACCAATCAGTCCTCAGCTGCGGAAAATCCCATCTCTATATCACGTCTATTTCCAGAACTTGCTTCCCAGTTCTGCTTTTTTATTATTTCATTATTTATTTAAGTAATTAGATGGCAGTTCCCTGTAAAACACATATGGAAAGTGAGAAGATACCCCGCTGGGTCTGATATGTTTTCTTTGTATTTGGATATAATGCTTGAGGGAAAAAATGGTTCATAAACTGGTCTATACAAACAATAAGGAGCTGCATTGTATGTGTAGTAACCAATGGCAGCCAATTAGAACAGGCTGTAATAAAGACTTTGGGGGATTCATTTTTCATCAAAACTGGAGCAGACAAAATCTGGAGCAGATGTGCATGGCAACCAATCAGCTTCTCTCTTTGATTCTCAACTCTTAAAGGAGAACTATGGGGTCAGTGTTTTTCCCCATAGTTCTCCTTAGGGTAACGGGAGGACACAAACTAGCGTCCTCCCGTTACCCTAAGCTCAGTATACCGCAAGCTACAGCTCGCGGTATACTAAGACGCCGAAGCCGGAGCGGATCCCGACGTAGATGACGGGATCCGCCCAGCTGCGTGAGTGACAGCTGGCTCGGCCTATCTAGAGGCAGAGCCAGCTGTACCCGCCCCCTCCCCCGTCCGTTCCGCCAGTCAGCGCTGGCAGATCGGAGCGGGGAGAGGGGAATCCAGCCCCTCCCCCTGTCACGGCAGAGAGCCGTGACAGGATCGAGAGGTGAGCGAACTCGGTATGTGTTCGCTCACCTCCCGATCTACTGAGCCGACCTGTGACAGTCTCATTGTCACAGGTCGGCTAGAACTATGAGGTGAGTGGAAATCACTCATCTCATAGTTCTCCTTTAACTGAACAAACTGAAGAGAGAAGCTGATTGGTTGCCATGCACAGCTGCTCCAGATTTTGTCTGCTCCAGTCTTGATCAATTCCCCTCTTTATGTCTCTGACCAGTTGCTATGGGTACTGAATTTCGAACTTAGTGCTCTGCTCCATGCAGTGTTTTATTAATTAAGTCTAAGGGCCCATTTACGTTGTTTTAGTGAATAACATACCCCTTAGATCTGGTAAGCATTTTAGGGGGGGGGGACCTAATGCCCTTAAAATCCCTTACCAGACCCAGGCTGCTACTCGGGTTAAGGGTCTTGTATGACCCTTAAAGGGCCATGTATGCATTGGGGGGACTAGTATGACCCTAAGGGGTCTGGTATGAATTGTGGGGACTCACACTTTTTTTGTTTGTTTCTTTTTTCTTTAATGTCACTTTTCTGCAATGAATGTTCATTGCGTCTCTCCTGCACCATACAAGGCCACATGCCCTAAACAAGGGGAGGGTGTTTTGCCAGGGAGAGACCCCCTGACTAAGCACCTTGTCCCTATGTCAATGAGGACAAGAGCCTCTTCCCCACAACCCAGGCTGGGGTGGTTGTGGGGGGTTTGTGGGCAGGGGGGCTTATAGTAATCTGTTAATCTTTAACAACAAAAGTTCATTCGGAAAAAAATTCGGATGCATCCAAATTTCATTATCGGAAAATTCGGATACGTTTGGATTCGTTATTCCTTTCGGTTTGAAATCTGGATGCGAATATCCGAATTTGCCAATATTCGTCCGAATTTCAATTCGGAACGAAACAAATTGCACATGTCTAGTAGTGAAAAACACACTTTATTATGCATATTATTCATATTCTGGTAACATTCAAAAACCCCTTTTGTTGTCCATCATCTGTTTCCTCAGAGGTATTGAAGATTCCAACGGCAAAAAGCTGCTTTTTTATTATATATTTTTGGGTTAATAATGTGTTTATTTTTATTTTTTGTTAGAGTTCTGCTTTAAATCTGTTGTTGTAATACACCCACCATGATATGATCACCATATGAGTTCAAGAAAAAAACAGCATCATATACATTTGCCCAAGAATGTGAGGACTGTGAAGATATCCCTGACCTTAGAGCATTATTATATAAGGTATTCCTCATTCTCCTGCAATGAGTTCTGCTCCATTTGTAAATTCTAATTAAGGTTTTATTCTTTGTTTCATGGGCCCCACTAACTTCTTTATGACTTCTTTCAATCTTGATATGTTTCATGTTAGTTTTTAATTAGGGTTTTTTATCGCCTCTTTACATTATTCTGACTTGGTGGCTGAGCCTGTAATTGTCTACCTGAGAATTCAATAACGGTGGATGGTTTGTAGGATTGGCACTCTCTTCATGATTTGATGTGTCTTTTTTTTAAATCTTTTAGTGTTAATTACAGAGACGTAGTTACTTTTTTCAGCTCCTTCCTCTTACTATATTAAATACTTAACATTTAAATATATGATAACAGTAGGATAAATATGAACCACAAAACTTTATGCAAGAAATATGCATAGCTATAAAAATATAGTGTGTTCACTGTACCAGAGAGTTTTTAATAAAGGAATTCTCGGTTAAATTGAAAAGTGGGGGTTTTTATTTTAAAATTAGTAGCAATTGAAATCACAAACAATAATTGCTTTCACCTACTTTGTTTGCAATGGAAGATCAACTAAAATGCCACACAGTGTCTGACCATATGCCTTCGTGCTTAAACTGACAACAGGAGTGTTTCCAGTATCTGCTTGCTGCATCAGTTTAAACCAGGGGGGACAAACTCAATTTAATCAAGGGCCGCATCAACATTATGGTTGCCCTGAAAGGGCCTGTAAGACTATATAAATGTATCTGCACATATACCAAGTACAGTACTCGGTAGAAGTACCGATACTTTTGAGCTCCAAGACTAGACTAGAGAAAAATTCAAAAATTAGGAGGCAGATGTCATTTGTTGTAACAATTCCATATTATTTTATTATAATTATTTTATCATATAAAATATAATACAGGCCATGTGACCTTGAGGTGCCTTGATTTTATAGTGTATCTAAATGTAAAGAAAAAAAATGCAATAGAAAACCCAAGAACAAAAATACAAAAATATGGTGGCTGCATTAGTTTTCTATGTTAGAGGGTTTTTTTAAACTTTATTTTCAACTGGTGATCCAGTTGAAAATATGGAGGAGCAGAGATGTAACCCTAGAACAGAAAGTACATTAGGACTACAGGACAACTCGCCATCTCTTCATCTTCATAAATGTAAGCTGCAAAAAAATGTAGTTCTGTTCGGATTTTTTGTTATTTCATTTTTTGGGATTCGGATCCGAAATTCAATTCGGTTCGGGGTTATGTATACTGTATATAGCATTCTGTAGTACGAACGAATATTCATTGCGGCAACATTGGGAGCCATATAGACATAAAACTAAAGCTGAGGCTGCCAGACCCGAACATTCGGATGCATTTGTCACAGCGCCCGGTTAGGTTGGATCTCAGCTGCGGATGTCACGGGAAGTGGTATGAGAGAAGGTGGTTCAGTCAGCGGATCCCGTTACACTCAGTGCGGCAGGATTACCGTGGGCATCATATACCACCTGGGGACTAGGTATGGGTAGGACCTATTTAGGCAATATTGGGTTAATAATGGTAAGGGTAGCGATGGAGGTACGGGAAGGACCAGGTTGAGGAGGTAGCAGAGTAGTCCTCTAATTGCAAGCATGCGCAGCAATTCTGAACAGGGTACTCCTATGAGTGTTACCAGTGCAGGAACGACAAGCAACTATCACAGCTATTTGTTGAAGCCTTGCAGCAGAGGCAGCAGGTTCTTTGCCTCCACAGCCAGGTACTTGCGGTTAGATGTGGTCCCGATTGAAGGGGAGAGGAGTGCCGCCTGGTTGCACTGTTATGCTGGGCCCGGGTTCCAATGGGGAGCAGGTGTCAGAGCGGGGTCGTCTCCAGGCTGCAGGGAGACCGAGTGGTTCGGTTATCGCAGAGGTAGCGGGGTTTGCTGTTCGTCACCCTGGGAGGAGCGCGGTGTGACGTCACCCTAGAGATGGCACGCCGCGGATGCGAGGAGACGCGCCGGCCGAATCTATGACAGCATTGGGATTCAGAAATTCGGATGTGTCCAGATTTCAAAACATTTTGTATGAATTTTGATTTGGAATGAAACGAATCGCACATGTCTAGCTGATAATACTACATGAGATTTTAGTGGAGCAGATGCATGGAATGATAGAAGCTCAAAAACACAAAATAATACCCAATTTTTTGTAAAATATTAAATATGAGGTTACGACGAGTAAATAGATACCCAACATGCCAAGGTTAAAAATTGTGCCTTTAAGGAGCGTACAGGTCATCAATTTAGAGATATCCAGGAATATTAGGCCTAGAATTATTGCTCTTACTTTGGCGCACGCGGCAATACTTCACATGTGTAGCCTGATCGTCGTTTTTCATATGTAGGCCCAGCCGATGGGTGTTTACATTAATATACAAAGGGGACTTTAAGAAAAAAATATATTTTCACATTTATTTTATTTAATTCTTTTAAAACTTTTTTTTCTATTTAACTGAATTGCTATCACATAAGAGGGTTCACAAGCTTCCCTATGTGATAGAATACTAGATGTGACAGGTTCTCTTTAAGGTGTAATTCGGGGTCTATTAGACCTCTAGTGTCACCTTTCCACTAAAAAGAAGCTATTGGAACGCAGATCGATCTGGCAGCTCAGCCGCCAGAATCGCTTCCATTATAAAGCTGACAGTCGGCTTTATACATGCAAGCAGATTATAGCCGCTGGGAGTCTGTTTAAAGGGGCCCGCTTTACACAAACAAATACATAAAAATAAATAATTGCGAGCACGCCTGTCAGTGTTGAATGGTTTATCACAACCAGGGGCGTAATTGAAAATCACAAGGCCCCACAGCAAAATTTTGTATGGGGCCCAGTGATTTCTAGTTACGCCCCTTGCAGAGCCTACCTGAGATCCCACACAACCCACCTGAGAGTGACCCTGCAGAGCCCACCATAGACTCTCTACGGTGGGCTCTGCAGGGTTTCAGGTGGGCTGGTCACACCCCTGCACACCTCTTACCTGTCAGCCCCGATCTGATGTCAGCCTTCTCCACTGCCGGGCCCATGCCTCTTCCTCGGTTGTCGGTGGGCCCTGCCTCCTCCACCGTCACCAGGCCTGGTCTCTTCCTCCTCCGAGCCCCAACTCCTCCTCCGAGGTCGCCGCCGTGCCCCCGCCTCCTCCACCGCAAGTTGTTGGATGTCACTGACTCAGAAGCAGCTGTGAGGAGGAACTCCCTGCTGCACAGATCACTGACAGGTTTTCAGTGATCTGGACAGTGGTGCGTACCATCCCATAGCCGCCAGTGACAGCCAGCAGCCTGCGATGCCATAGCAACCCAGGCAGCCTGCACGGCATCAGAGGGACCCCTTTGTTCCTCGTCCTGGCCGGGCCCCATAGCGGCTGCCTGGGTTCACTGATCACAACCCTTTATCTGCCACTTTTGCTGGTCAGCTTGGCCTGTTAAAGGGATTTGAAAAATTAGACTTACTGGTCAGATTGCAAGGTAAGGATTGGTTAACTACAATATGTACCATGTTTGCTTTTAGGTTTAGATACACTTTAAGGACTAACCAATCTTGTTGGCTACACTATCAAAAAACTATTGGAATGAAAATTCACCTGGTGCATCCCTTAATGCTTAAGGTGACATTCAAAGTAAACATAGTTTTTGTATTCTTATCAGGTCTGTGTAACAACTGAGTGAGAGGCACAGAATGTAAGCTACCTTTATTTTACATCTTACAAATCCCTTTTCACGCCTTCCTTCCTTCCTGCTTTTATGGTTTTCCAGAGAATCAGTGACCACTTTAATGCCTTATATCCTCCTCTCGAATTTGGGGACATATGTAGAGCATTTAAAAGCATAACTCACATTGGAAAGGTATTGATTGGAGTTCAGGAAAATGTTATTTTTTTTCTGCTGGAGGAAGAGGGCAGTAATTATTTTTCTCTGTTAACAAACATTCTTTACCTTAAAGCTGTAGGAGAAATCCTGGATGGCGTATACACAAAAGCCATAAAGAGGAGATATTACTGACTGTCAGGCAATATTTGTTATAGTCCAAAGAGCCTTGGAGGAACCAAACTTATAAAATGTAAGTGGTATAGAATGAATATTCTTTTTTTTTTTCTTTTTTTTTTTCTGCAGGAAGGGTGGACATAGAAAAAATAGTAGTACTTTGCAGCTAAAACTTTTTATTCTTTTTTTTTTCTTAACTAAACTTTAAGCCTATCAATGGTGGCTATGCAAGCAGTGCCCACTGAAGCAAGAAAAGTTTACTTCCTTGTTTTTCAGCTGTCAAAGGGTAAGTGGTCAGTGGCTAAAAGCACTGAAGCCAGAGACAGCCACGCAAATGGCATTTTTAGAAGGAGGTTTTTCTCGGGTACTAGTATTTGGATCATTTTAATTTTTTTGTTTAGGGGAGCTTCAAATTGTTCAGTTGTTTTCTGCACAGGTAGACCATCACCAAACAAAACACTAATGCCATACTGCCAGTGATGAGAACAAATGTATAGTCATTTTCAGTTGCTTTTAAATCTTTTACTTGGGAACTAAGCAAGTAATAGAATGGCAAAGGAATATCACATGACTAAAGGACTCATCAATCCAGGTCCTTTTAATTACCTCTTAAACTAACTACAGAGACTGTGTGACATGGGTTAAATGACCACAGCAGCCTTTTTAATTAAAAACCAAACGACAAAATAAATTACATAATATAACCTAAACAATTTTGACAATTTAACCGGGAGGGGTCTTTGGGTGTCCTTAAAGTCACACGTTATACTTGAATCTAAACGTTTTTTCCCCGAAAAAGGGGATCCCACCACTGTTTCAAAATGTTTTCACATTTTTTTAGACCATACACTTTATATTAGTCGTAGAAAATGATTTATTAAATATATATTTAAAATTACACATATATCAAAAAATCCATATCAAAAAGCATCAACAAACATATAAGTGGCTGCATACGGCTGATAAATAAGAAAAAATGCGTGTGGATAAACATTGGTTAGAGGGCACACCCTGAAAAACTCCACTTTATGAAGATATAAGGATTGGATTCCCAAAGATTGGAAAGGAGATATCAGATCTCGTCATACACGTGTATGGAAACATGCAAAAAGAAACAGTCAACATGAAAAAATATATATCATACGTGTAGAAAAAATGGATGGATTTCACTCACAGTACTGTGTATGTTCGCCCATACACCAAAGTAGGAGGATCGGAGTGGTTATACCATGGATATAAATTAATTTGCGGCTTAATATGCAGATAGTTCAGGAGATCTCTAGCCTCATCTCGGCTTTTACTCCCAGCCGCAGATATATGCCTTTGCTGAACACATGCTTATCTGTAGTGGTGGTTTTCTCCAAAATGGAAAGAAGATATTAGCGGGTCAGTTGCTCCAATGGAGATAGAAATCCTGCTGAGGAATGCTGTTTTTCTCCTGAAATGGAGATTATGGCATCAGGATGGTTAGCTTGTCCAGGATAACGAATATCTGTATAAGGTGCAGGAAGTTCAGGAGATAGTAACTCTATCTCGGCTCTTCTGTATGCTGCATAAGCAGGCCTTTACTGAACAGCTGTTGCGATTTGTTTCCTGGTTGTGCTTCAATCCAAAGAGATCCTATGTGGCTGGATCCAATAGTATATAAATGTGAATGTAAACTGAAAATTGGTAAAGGAAGTAATTTCTCCCAACTCCGAAACTCTGTGATATCTCTCTAGGCGTGGGCTAGGTGTTTTGTGTGTGACTGCTACGGCCGAGGCCACCCTGACTCCTTCACGTCTAACAAACAACCAGAGGACTTGATTGGAGATAAGCGCTGGCATAGTGGAAAATACGTCCCTAATTCAATAAGAACTACAACCTTCCTCACTAATTTCACATCTTAACCCTTCTTTCACCTGTTACTTGGCCTAGTCATGCAAACTCTCCATCCAGTTTGTTCTTCTCTGGGTCTCGCTGATATAAGACCATATTAGACCTTTCCAGACAGGTATCTGTGCATGTTCTATTGAAATCATTCCATGAGTAAAATAAATTGCCCTGGGAATATTATGCTAGCCACACATGTCAGTTCAGATGTATTTACATAGTTACATAGTCAGGTTGAAAAAAGACCAAGTCCATCGAGTTCAACCTATAGAGTTTAGACCTGAAATGTTTGAACAGATCTGGAATGTGTTTCTTTAAATAACCCCCATTGTATTATTTGTTCTTTTTGTTTTTCAAAAGCATTTTAGTGAAGAAGAAACTATTTTTAAATTATCACTCAATCTGGCAGGCCAGATAACATATGATGGTTTTCTTTTATTCATCATCTCAAATCAAAGTCTTTTAAAGCGTGTCTCTTGCTAAAATATTTTTATAGATAGAGTATGAAATTATTGGAACCACTGTCAGAGTTTTTTGTTTGCTGTCTATCTCTCATTGTGACGATTTTAATATGTCCCCTCTATTCCCAAACATTTGGATTTCCCATTATTTTCTGTCTTGGTGACAATAGTCATTAGGAAAGAGAGTATGAAAATCCTCAGCACAGACATTCGCAGCAATAAAAATCAGAAAACAGTTGTAAGCTTTTCCTATTCTATCCAAGACTAATATTAACTTAATACATTTATTTGTTGTGGACAATCTTTATACTTTACTATAACTACATACTTTAAAACTGTACTGACAAAAAAAATCCAGCCTTCTATTGCTTCAGTATTTCTTGTGAATGTAATCAGAATATCACAAGCAAGACCAAGTGTGAAAAATATACCCTTTTGTAACATTTCATCTCTTAAAACACCCTCTCAGGGAGTAACACGGAATAGAGATTGGCCCCAAAATACAGTTACAGGTCTATCAGTAGTAGCTTAGAGACCCTCTGGTGTTTTAGAAGATCCTGGCACAATCTGGTCTACTTATAGCCAAGACCAGGATCACACAGCCAAACCATGGAGGTTCTAGTACTTTGGCTTATTTGCTATTCCACTAACTAATATCCCCTTAGCCTTTTTGTAGGTAACCTACACATCCTCTCAAAACCTTTTCAATGTATTAATCAGATATCTGACCTTTAGTCTTTTTAGAAGAATTATCTAATTCAGGCTGACTAGTGTAAGGGAAAACTCCAGCCCTTTGCTACAGATGAACACTTGGGAGAGACAACGATGTAAGTAAACCTTAGTAATTCTTCTTCCAACAGGCTTTATCCATCTCTAATCCTCATACAACAATGCCAGACTGTGAAGATTTATTTGGTCCCAAGAGCATTGCCAGTTAGCAGCAACAATACAGCAGCTAAAAGATAGGCTTTAATAGATCTGTGGCCACATTGTGTTACAGTCCTACTTTCAAATAGTGCAAGTGAAAGCTAAGAGGCGTAAAACTGTCATGTGTAACAAAATAGATTTCTAACATAAACAGTGTACGATAAATAATAGGTAAATGCATGTATAATTGTAATTAACAGCTATAATGAACAGTAATAAGTCTAAGCCTAATAAAACATTTATTATTTAATGAATCATTATCATGATTTTTATGAGACATTGCGGTTCACTTTCCTCTCTTACCTTTTACTCCTTTCATCCAATCCTTTCCCTTCCCTTTCTTAGTGACAGTTTTATCTAAAAACATGCCTGCATATGAAGCTTAGGTGAAATGCTATTATAATGTTACTTATTGATGCTATTAATGTAGTACTTACATTAGTATATTACTTATCGCTAAATTATTATGATAATATTTATTATTATTTGTGCCAATCTTAGCTGCCAAATTTCAACTTATTATTTGAATTTGATTTGATTTTTATGTACTTATGTGTACATTGGTACACCACTTCAAAACCCATTAACTGAAATGGATGAGCAAATCCCTAACCTACATCCCAACACTTAATACTTTTTGCCCCCAAGAAATACCCTTTTGCTGCCAGGCCCTGCTCTTCACCTTTAACCTTAGGTGACAAACCATTTTTACTATTTTTTTATCATATTTTTACTATTTCACTCTGTCTTTTGGCGATCATTAATGACTCTCCTCTTTAGGGAAGCCTATCACACTTCAAACTAACCACTGAACTCTTTCTCAAACAATTCATCCCCACACAACTACCTCCTCATGTATCACTTACCCCTCCCTCTTAGATTGTAAGCCCTCAGGGGCAGGGCCCTCCTTACCATCTTGTCTTGAATTATATTGTAATTATAATGCCTTCCCTATGTTGTAACACGCTGCACAAACTGTAGGCGCTATATAAATCCTGTATAATAATAATATTTTTTCACTTACAGCATTAAATGTTTGTAAAAGATCTACTTAAAAGAGAACTATGGGATTACCTTTTTATCCCATAGTTCTCTTTAGGGTCACGGGAGGACACATACTAACGTGCTCACGTGACCCAAAGCTCAGTATATAGCGGGCTATTGCCCGCTATATACTGAGAGCGCCACAGCCGGGACGGATCCCGACAATACTGTCGAGATCCACCAAGCTGGCTTATTGACAGTGGGCTCTGCCTATCTAGAGGAAGAGCCAGCTGTGCCCGCCCCCTCCCCCGTTTGTTCCTCCAGTCAGCGCTGGAGGATCGGAGAGGGTAGGGGGGAATCCCTGCTGGGAGTGGTGACTGACAGTGCAGGGAAGTGATCGGGAAGTAATCGAGCGACGGTATGTGTTCACTCACTTTCCAGTCTATAGAGTCGATGCGTAACAGTTTCAATGTCACACGTTGGCTCTGACTATGAGGATGAGTGTAAATCGCTCACCTTATAGTTCTCCTGTCGTGATAGTTGTGCAAATGTTTATCAAACCATATTTTCTATAAAAGTAAACTAAGCCTTTTTGCAAAATGGTGAAAATGGATGGAACGCAAAACTGTAAAAAAAAGCAACTTGTGCTTAAGACTCAGAGGTTGGCTTCACTCGAGTGCATTGTGGTAATGCCTGATCAGCAGTGCTGTTTTTATGCTGCATTGGTGTGCATTGTAATAAAATTATGCAGGCAGACATTTTGTTGCAATGCAGCATGCTACAGTGTGCTGCTATGAATCGCAGCATGCTGCTGGGCATATAGTTAAATAAATGAAATTTAAAAAAAGAAGTCAAGCACTGCAATGTATTGTAACAATGCACCTGCAGTTCATTTGCACCGTAATGTATACCCACTGGATTTTTTTTTTGCAAATAGGAAACTATAAGGTGCCTGTTTCTCCTTTGAGACAGAGGAAGAGATTGAGGATACAGAATCATCAGCCTCCTTCTTCCCTACTGCCCAGCACTTAAACTGAACAAGGAAGTGATCACTACTAAGCACTTCTGTGTTCATTCACAAACTGATTGAGATAGTAAACTTATTAGTTATGAATGAACACTGGAATGCTCAATACTGAGCACCCTAGAATTTATTCAGGAAGGTGAAAGTATCGGAAAACATGAGATATGTTTACCAGTTCTCTGCTTGTGCTTCTGAATGGATCCAATCCTCCCCGTTGTTGTGTTTTAACAGCACAGGATAGTCGCTCAGCATAGTGGCTGTATCAGGATCTGGAAGATGCTGTAATGCACTGTAGTAAAACTGCGGATACTGCAGTGTATTACAGGATCCCTGTGACCCTGCCAGGGATCATGTGTATACTTACATTGTGCCAAGCTACCCCAATGTAAATATATATAATTAAAGCTGGAGTTCTACTTTAAAAATGAAATAGCTAAACATTGTTATAATGTTTAACTCTGCATTTCCACATTCTACTGTGACTACACCTGTCTATTGTGTAAATGTGGATTCCTGGATACAGTCAACAGCTATTGCATTCCCTCCAATACTGCCCACTCCATAAAGTACAAAAAAATCTGCTCTAGAACCTCTCAATAAATCTCAGAGTTGATTTAACTATGTGAGAATTAGCTTAAAATCGTAGTGCATTAAGGACACTTCCACTTGCTTACTTCTTTTTAAGGGCTTCTTTGCCCACTTTTATTGATTCAAACTCCAAAAAAGTCCAAACCTGTTTTCCCTCACAGGAGTCTCCTAACATAAAGTACCCCAGGGCCGTAGCTGCCATGGGGCGAATGAGGCACTCGCCTCAGGCACAGCTAGGAGGGCGTAGCCAGGGCTGGCCTGGCTGTGCCCCTTGCCCCTGTTGCCATGGCGAGCACAGGGCGCCATTGGCAACAGGGGCGCCAGGCAACAAACACAGCCGCGGCTCGGCTGGGCAGAGGACTCTGTGTCCTCAATCTTTCTATTTCAAAAGGGAAATTCTTCACAGTCAGAGAGGTTAAGGTCTGGAACCTGCTGCCGCAGGAAGTGATCTCAGCTAAGAGTGTGGAATCATTCAAGAAACTCTTGGACGCGTGCCTCGTAGACCATAATATACAGGGGTACAGATACGCCTAAGAGCAAAATCACACATGGACTAATACACACGCACAGACCTGCTCAAACATAAATGCACACACACAATAGGTTGGACTTGATGCACTTATGTCTTTATTCAACATCAAATACTATGTAACTATGTAACTATGAAATGTCAGGGGTCTGTTTAGACCCCTGATATTACCCTGAAGCCCCCAACACACGCACACTCATGCACACATATTATTAGACATGTGCAAAGACTAAAAATGTATTTCGGACTAAATGAACAGAAACTAAAAATGTTTTCATTAGTTTTGTCAAAAAAAAACACATTTTTATGCGATCTTGGATTTGGCCACCAGCACATTCTGCGCATGCGCGTTGCCATCCTGAAAGCGGGGAGCATTACGTCACATGACGCCATGTGTGCACAGCGTTGGGGTGACATAACACGTCTGTTGGGAGGCACAATTTTCTGTTCTTACCCCAGGCGCAAAAGGAGCTAGCTACGGCTCTGAAGTACCCACAGTACTGGCAATGAAAATACAGATAAAGCTTCTTGGCTTTTACCTTCAGCGTTTTCCCTCTTTGACCCACTGGTCCTCTTTGTATGTTTCCAAGACTAGTCCCAACTGTTTCTCTCACAGTCGCACAGGCTGGTACTCACCACAAAGGTGTATTGCCACACAGGGTGGTTCCAGGGTGGAGCCCTCCAGACCCCTGCACAGAGACTTCCTCTGTCTCCCAGGTGGACCCACTCACTTAGATGGCTGGGATATCTTATGAAGGTCGTAACAAGCCAGTTTTCTTCAGCTGGGCTTGTTACTTCTAAAGCTGGCCATACTTCCCGCGATCCCGCGATTGTACGATTATCGTAAGGTGTGTGGAAGCCGTGCGACCTCTACTACTGTAAGGTCGCACGACTTTTAACTTACGAACATGTTTGAAAACCCACCGAGCATCGTACGATGTTTGGCGGGTGTGTAGTATGTTCGTAAGATACCCAGACATCCCCATCTGCCTGCTGCCACAACTGTCAGAAGATTTAATTTCTCATTTTGAAGTCTTGCAGAGTCTGTTTAAGGACCCATTTAGACCACTTGCTTTGCAGTAATGAGGTAATGCAAGTTTTGTACATTGGTGCTCTGCTGTACTATTCATTGTGAATGTCACCCCAGTGTACCTCCAAAATACATGTACACTGCAATACACAGCAACGCAGCACAATACATGTGTCTTATGAAAAAAAAATGCAGTCTGTCCTATTTTCTGATTTGAACGGGCTACCTAAGGCAGCCTACGCCAGCTAAATGCATGAAAGTACGTGTTGTAGAGTACTGCGTTTTGGTGTGAATGGGCCCTAACTGTCAGACTATTTAAATTTTTGCAATGAAGGAGCAAAAAGTTTACCTGCCGGGTGAGTTCAATTAGTATTCAAATTAGTACGGTAAAGAGGAAACGAGTAATAGAGTATTTTGTAACATGGGTCATAATAAAGAGCCTGCTATTGTTCCCAAACAATGAGAGAAGTGTGAGATCTCATTTAGAGCTGAGGAATGTCTGATTCTAATTTACCACTTTTAGCGTTGAGAACACTTCTTATTTTCTCTGATATACTATATTAGGAGTCAAGGAGTACTCTTAATTTAGTATCTTTAGAGTTGAGTATATTTCCCATTTTTAGAAGGCAGTTAATACTCTTAACTTTCTGATTTAAGTGTATTTAATTTACCTGATCCTTCATGAATAACTACAAGATGGCTGGTACAAACTGGATACAAATAACAGAGGATATAGGATATTTAGCCTGCAATGGTAACAGTTCAGCATAGTTGCAAATCACTCCTAGCAAGCAACTCCCTATATGCCCTTTATGTGGGTAATTTGAAGTAGTCAAGTCATCTTAGAGCTTTTAAAGTTTTCAGTAATTTCCACAAAAGCAAAATATGAACCGATCAAGTCACTACATACGCTGAGATAAAACTTTGACCTCATTCCTTCCACTTATGAGCAGCTAATTTTAAGACTAGTGCAGGACACACGTCTGTGCTCTCCCTTCAATTACATCTTGCTGACTCACTGCACAGCTTCCAAAGACAAAACTGGGATTTCCTATTGCTTGTTTCAGCTTCAGACTTGAAGAAGAAGAAACTACACACAGATTACAATGACTTCAATTCTTTCACATGCATATGATTATTAGGCACCTTAAATACAGTCAGCATACCTAAATATGCCCCATCATGCTCCCCAATACACCTAACAACCCCTCATCATACACCCCCTGACTCAGCACACCCCACCATGTACCCCACAGAATTCAGCACTGCATCACAAACTCCATTACCCTCAAGACTAAGGTAGTTCAAATGTACCCTCCACCCTCCAGCTCTTATACATTTCAAATCCCCCAAAATTACCAACACACACAATGGTGGAGTTCGAATGGCCACAGTAGCTTTTTATTAACAAATCAGTATAAATAACATAATAAATAACAATGACATGACCATAAGAAATGGTTTCAAGGCACTATGAACTGTAACATAAACCTTATATCTGTGGCAACATTTTGTGCTTGCTCCCAGCCACAATACAACACCTCTGGTACAATATTAGTGGACTGCAGACCTATACTGGTCACTAATACCTGGTTGCAACTGGTGGACCTCACCACATAGAGGACACCCACATCAAAGATGGGTTTTTATTGTCATACAAACAAGAATACAGAAAACATGAGTGTGTATAACTATTCAAAGTCAATACTTTGTAGAGCCACCTTTTGCAGCAATCACAACTACAAGCCTGTAGGGGTATGTCTCTATAAGCTTGGCACATATAGCCACTGGGAGTTTTGACCATTCTTCAAGGCAAAACTATTCCAGCTCCTTTATGTTGGGTGGGTTTTGGTGGTGTACAGCAATCTTTAAGTCAGGAAACACATTCTCAATTGGATTGAGGTTTGGGATTTGACTAGGCCATTCCAAGACATTTATATGTTTCCCCTTAAACTACTTGAGTGTTGCTTTAGCAGTATGCTTGGAGTCATTGTCAAGGTCAAACTCCGTCCCAGTTTCAAATCTCTGGCAGACTGAAACAGGTTTCCCTCAAGAATTTCCCTGTATTTAGTGCCATCATTCTTTCAATTCTGACCAGCTTGCCAGTCCTGCACATAAAAAACATCCACAGCAATATGCTGGCACCACCATGCTTCACTGTGGGGATAGTGTTCTCAGAGTGATGAGAGGTCTTGGGTTTGCACCAGACATAACCTTTTCCTTAAAGGGCAAAAAGCTCAATATTAGTCTTTTGTCTTGTGTTTACACTTTATAGCTATGGGGTGTGGTGTCTTGGCCTTCCTCTGCTGAACATTACCTTTTTCCACTCAATTTTAGTCTCATCTGACCAGAGAACCTTCTTCCATATATTTGGGGAGTCTCCCACATGCCTTTTGATGAACAGCAAACATGTTTGCTTATTTTTTTCTGTAAGCAATGGTTTTTTTCTGTCCACTCTTCTAGGAAGGCCAGCTCGGTGGAGTGTCACCTTAAAGTGGTCCTATGAACAGATACTCCAATCTCCACTGTGGAGCTTTGCAGCTCCTTCAGGGTTATCTTTGGTCTCTTTGTTGCCTCTCTGATTAATGCCCTCCTTGACTGGTCCCTGAGTTTCGGTGGGCAGTCCTCTCTTGGCAGGTTTGTTGTGGTGCCATATTTATATCCATTTTTAATAATTAATTTAATGGTGCTCCATGGGATGTTAAAAGTTGCAGATATTTTTTTGTTCTGTTCTTCTCCACAACTTTGTCCCTGACCTGTTTGGAGAACTCCTTGATCTTCATGGTGCCAATTGCTTGGTGGTGCTCCTAGCTCAGTGGTGTTGCAGACTCTTTCAGAACAGGTGTACATATACTGAGATCATGTGACACTTAGGGGGTTATTCACTAATAAGTCGAAGGATTAAGCCGAACCTTGAATAGCCCGAACAGCAGCCAAAGGCAGCCGAAGAGCTCAGCCGAACGTATATGCCAAAGCAGACTGTTCTCCCCACAAAATGTAAACAAATAAAAAAACATCAGCGTGTGGTTCCCCCGTAAAGCCCGTTGACCTGACCGCAGACTCCCACACCTGTCAAAATTAACAATTTAACAGGTAACGGGAGAGTGAAAAAAGATAGGCAGAGCTAACGGTGACATCACGTCTGGCTCTGCCCATTTGTTGACATTTGGCCGTGACCTTTCAATAGCAATTTGACAGATACCGGCCGCATGACAACAGATAGACAGAGCCAGCGCAGCGGTGATGTCATCACTAGCTCCGCCTAACTGTTTACATTCAGCGGCATCGCATAAATTGTTCATTTTGACAGGTGCGGGAGTGTGCTGTCGGGTCGGCGGGCTTTAAGGGGGAACCCCATGCTGTTTTTTATTTTTTGGCTATTCACTCACTGTTGTTTGGCCTCTTTGAGAATATGGGCGAACACCAGTGATTGAACATCTGGATCGGCTGAGGCGAACATGTTCCTCACTACGGTTCAGCTGAACGCGCTGAGGCTGTTCAGCTGAATTGAAGTGAAGGGAGCCGAAGGCACCTGATATATGGCTGTTTTTAGCCATACAGGGTTTAAGTGAATAGTCGAACAGGGTTTGGCTCCCTTCACTTAGGGTCGGTTATTCACTTGGCTGCCTTCGGCAGCTCAGTGAGTAATCCCCTTAGATTGTACACAGATGGTCTTTAGTTAACTCATTATGTGACTTCTGAAGTTAATTGTAACACCAGATCTTATGTAGGGGCTTCATAGCCAAGGGGGTGAATACATATGCATGCACCACTTTTCATTTTTCAGAATTTTAGAAAGTTAATTTCTTGATTTCATGTCACCATTTTGGACTATTTTGTGTATGTCCATTACATGTAACTTGAATAAATATCAATGTTAATTTCAGGTGGTAATGCAACTAAATAGAAAAAATGCCAAGGGGTGAATATTTTGCAAGCCACTGTATCACCATATGCCCTAAAACATTCAACTCCTCATCATGCAGCCCAAATACATTCAGCATACCACACTGTGTACCCTCATTATATTAGGCACTCTCCTACAATCATAATTCTGCAACATTCACCCTCATACACTCATGAGCATACCTCACCATTCATCCTCATACACGCATGAGCATACCTCACCATGTGTATAAGTTACAAACCCCACCATGCACCCAATATGCGCCTACCAACCCTAAACCCTGCTTTATTTTAGTGTCATGTGACAGTTTTTTTAAAAACCATACTGACCAATGATTTTAGGATAGTGGTGAAGTGCCAGGGCCCAGTCCCAGCTGCAAACTCTGTGCCCCTGGTAGTTCTGCCACTGACTTCAAGCTGTAGAGGGACTACAATTTTTAGCAATACATTATGTGGGTGATTTACTAACCTAAACACACGCACGCACCAGGTGCGTGTGATTGTCACACAGCAAAACATATTTATCAACCAAAAAGTCTCTAAAAGCATATTTCCACTAATGCCATATATGGAAAAATCATGCACATGATGCATATATAATGCTGCTTCACAGTTTAGACAAAAATGGTAAGCTCATGCATTTACATTCCTGCATTCATCAACGCAAGCAACACAACATAGAGCTAATTCACACAACATCACCTTGCAATTCATGCAAGGCTTTGCACAACACACCTGCTGGGTGTGTACACACTACAAAGGTGTTTAGATTCCACCCATAGATCATGCTGGGAGGGAACACACTACAGAGGTGTATACATGTTTGTGGTGTGTTTATAAGGTTAGTAAATCAACCCCTATATAGCAATACAGAATAACACTACAAATTCCCAGGGATACATTGTACATCAATGCAGAATAATAACATCAGCTAGAGAGGACTACAAATCCCAGCGATACATTTTATAGCGATGATGAATGGCACCGGCTATAGGGGACTTCAAATCCCAGCAATGCAGAATACTACCAGCTATAGAGGACTACAAATCCCATCAATTATTATACAGCAATGCCGAATGGCAACTGGCTATAGAGGACTAAAAATCCTGGCAATTCATTATACATCAATGCATAAAAAAATGAAGCTATGTGCTCTGTGCTGCTCCGGGGGTGCCAGTCTGATGTCTACAATGAAGGATCTCAGGAGGGCTGTCCGGGGGTCTCAGGTGAGCTGTGTTGGGTCTCAGGTGGCTATGTGGGGTCATTGGAGGCAGTACAGGTCCCAGGAGGCTGTGCAGGGTCTAAGGAGATAGTACAGGCTCTCAGGAGGCTGTGTGGGGTTTCAAGTGGCTGTGCTGGATCTCAGGAATCTGTGCAGGGTCTTAGGAGGTTGTACAGGGTCCCTGGAGGCTGGGCAGGGTCTTTGGTGGGCTGTGCGGGGTCTCACCAGGAGTCCAGATGATCTGGCGGGCAGGTGCGGCTTCCATGAAGAAGGAGGAAATATGCGGTCATTCAAGAATTCACACAGAACACCGGCGTAAGGAAGGAAGGGAAGGAGGAGGAGCTATGCAGGCCGTGTGGTTTACAGGAAGGCTGCTGAAGTCCCCAGCAAGCGAGGGACCTCATACAGCCACTTCTATTTGAAATTTGAAAGTGCTGGAATCGGTGCTTAGTATTGGCACTGATATTGTTACCGGTATCAGTATTGGTGCATCCCTAACACTAACCATTATACATTAATCACTTTCCAATATGCACCACTATACACTCAGTACATACACCTATCACATCTTAGATCTGCAACTCCCAATCAGCCACCCTCATTATCCTCATGCTTCTCCCTGACATGAAGCACCGCCCACATCATCTACATGTCTTTCCTTATCCTGTCTTCTTGCTCACAGTGCTCTGACAGCATGGTAGAGTCCTTAGGCTAAATGAGAAAAAAAGAAGAAATCTGAGATACTTTGTTGTTAGTATCGGATCATTACCTGGATAGCAAGCTGCATACATTTACACCATATCAGCAGCTAACTGAACAAATTTAGAATCACAGGATAATTATATATACCAAAAACACTTCTAATCTGGCAGATACACAACTTAGTCCTATTTGATGAGTGCTTGTTATATGCCTCTAATTATCGTAATAATACCCTGTAAAATCACTTCACTATAACTTGCTTCTTTATTGTTTAATTCTTGCAGCCTCTCAATGCATTGTGTTCCACAAGCTCCCATGAATTATATTTGTATTGATCCAACACAGGCCAACAAAAAATCCATTCCTTTCTATTGTTGCTTCAATACAACTTGATATACATAATTTCCTTCCCCCACAAATAAGCTGACAGATAATCCATTCACTTCTGAATTTCCACATTTTACTTACAAATAAAGTTTACCAAGTCTCTATTCAGCTCATTAGCTTCTAAAAATCACATTATAACAGCACAATGTGCTAAAGACACCCATGCTCATTAGTGAAATGGGTGACAACAGAGATGTCTAAGGGGGTACTTTCTTTCAGATCGAACCTTGACAGACCGCTTTTGGAGAAATTAAAATGTTGGCTGGTTGATGTTTCTTTTTTTTTGTTTAATAGCCTATATGAGATAAGAGCAATGGTTGGGGCTACTCCTGTGCCGAGGGATATATTTAAAGGTCACGCTAAATACATGTATGGGGGTAATGATAAGTACTTTGTTAAAGCCCATCTCTAGGCAAAGATCTCCCCCTTTTCATCCCTCCTTCTGACCCCCTCTTACTCATTCAGCAATACCTCATGAAGCCTTTTTTATACCCAACTCCACCATCCATGTCCCTTCCTGCACTTTGGGGAGCAATCTAGCACTTCAGTCATTGCCCACACTGATAATTGCTTCTTCATGATATCATCACACCGATGCAGTTCCTGGATCCTGTGAGGACCTCCACCACTTTACAGCCAATAGAAATGTCCACGTCACCCAGGCAGTTATATGAATACACAAAGAAGCATCCTCCTCATTTGCAGGTAAGAGGATATAATATGTGGAACTGTCTGTCAGGACCGGATGCATTCACTTCAGTCAGAGTACCGTATTTGCCGGCGTATAAGACGGCTGGGCGTATAAGACAACCCCCCCACTTTTTGTGTAAAAATATAGGTTTTGGGCTATACTCGTCATATACGACGAGCAGGGCCGGACTGGGACAAAAAATAGGCCCGGGCATTTTAGACTGAGCAGCACAATCACGTGACCACCAACAGGCCCCACCCCTCACAACAGGGGGTGGAGCCAAACACAGAAGCACAATCGAGGGGCAGGGCCGGCCACTAGTAAGTACCGGAGGGCTATAGCTGACACACAAGCCGTGCTACAGTATAGGAAGCTTGCTATAGAGAATATCTGTAAAAAATAAGTCAAGGCAACTGGACTTGCTGTATTTTTCTTGAAGACGTTTCACTGTAATCACGGCTTGAATTATCTTGCTTTGCATGTAATGAGTCTATCTCATATATTAGTTTCACCTTTTAAGTTGCATTAGTGAAATAAATGAACTTTGCATGATATTCTAATTATTCGAGTTTCACCTGTACATACACACACACACAACCCCAGTTTGTGCCCCCCTCTCCCCCAGACCTTACGAATCATTTCTTCACAATCCTTTCGGCCAGCGTTCACTGAAAGAGCGCTGGCCGCAAGGATCTGAGTGTTGGCGCAGATTCAGCTACACGGACTGCTTCCGACAGAGATGTAGACCATTTCCGCAGCTGCGATCCCTCCTGTCTGCTCGTTCTGTACATGTGATCTCGGCGATGTCGCCAAGATCATTGTATGCAGCCTGCAGGTCTGCCATTCTCCATGGGGTGGGGTGGGGGATTGTGGGGGGGTTGGCGGGGAGGGGGGCACATTGTGGGATCTGGCCTTGGGGCAGCAGAGAGAGTAAATACCTGACCATACACATACCTTGTTCTTGCAGTCTTCTCTTCCTTAGCAGCGGGGGGAGGGGCGGCGATTTGCATGTGAATGAGCCGTGATATTACATATGAATGGGTCCTGGCTTATTGATATGCAAATTACCGCAGCCCATTCATATGTTAATATCTCGGCCGGTACCAGGACAGTGCAGGCTGCAGAAACAGCACCAGCAAGCTCCGGAAAGAGCAAAGAGTAGAGAGAGCTGGGGGAGGAGGTGTTTTTCTGGCCTCCCCCACCAGCGCCCTCTAGTGTCTACTGTATGGTAGTGTCGGCTCTGCTCGCTACCACACAGTAGACACTGCTCTGCACAGAGCCAGCCATCGAGCATAGTAGACGGCCCGAACACAATCAGGTTGATTGTGTTCGGCCCGGCCCACCAGGCAAGTGCCCGGTTTGCCCTATGGCCAGTCCGGCCCTGAAGACGAGTATAGCCCAAAACAATGTTTAAATACACTTACTAACCTCCTTGGCGGTATTCCCGAGTGTGGCTCGGGGTTAATTTTCAGTACCATAAGTGTTAACCCCGAGCCACACTCGGGATTACAGTCTCTTACCTTGTCCAGGATCCCAGCAGCGTCCTCCATCTTCCGTCCTTCAGCTACTACCGCGCTGAGCCAATCACGGCAGGCTTTGTATTCTTTAATACAAAGCCTGTATTTACTGAATACAAAGCCTGCCGTGATTGGCTCAGCACTGAGCTAATCATGGCAGGCTTTGTATTGAAGAATACAAAGCCTGCCGTTGTTGGCTCAGCGCGGTATACCCGGCGTATAAGACGACCCCCGATTTTCGGGCGATTTTTTTGGGTCTCAAACCCCGCCTTATACTCCGGCAAATACGTTATATAGTTTCTTCACCTATAGCAATCGCCTTTACCCTGATTGGCAGGGAAGCCGGCTCCATGCTGATTGGCTGAAAAGCCAGCTTTCCAGCCAATTAGCATCAAGCCAGCTGTTCGGCCGGTTTGATGCTGATTGGCCAGGGAAGCCTGGAGGCCGGTCATTACTCCCCACCCGGCTTCCTGATTGCCCGGGAAGCGGGCTTCATGTTCCCCTATGGGACTGCAGGTCAGAGGAAATCTTCCTCTGACCGGAATTTACGATATCGGGGAAGGTATCAGAGCATTTGAGTGAGTACTCCTACTCGCCCAAATACTCGGTATCGGCACTGATACTAGTATCAGCATCGGTCCATCCCTAATTATTTCTAAACAGCTTGGTGAAAGGTTAGTTTCTCCATCAAGCTTTTATTGCGCTTTAAACACCAACCCCTCACCTTCTGTGCAGATGACACCAAGGTATTGCTGTGGGCTCAACCTCCTGTTGCCCAATCTGGAATGCATGACCATACATTTTTAAGGGGAATCCACTAGGAAGCTAGTGACGCTCTCACACAAATATTAAACCCAAAATATATATTTGTTCCCCTAAATTATAAATATATTAGGCGCTTGTTGGAGCATAAGTTAATGCAGTACACAGTCTGGCAGTCACCCCCCAGTAAAAAAGCAGTAAGGTATGCAAACACAGGCACATAGATATGAACTGGGTACCCTTGTGGTTAACATCTGGCAATATGACATTATTATAGTACATCATTCATCAGAACAATGATGACTTTTTTTAATTTCTTGATCTAATGACTGTTTAATTACCTCCATATGTAACATGGATCTGCCGACAATGAGCACATTAAAAGATTATTAAGACTCCATGGAGGGCAGTAAAGTCAGTAGAGCAGATCAATACAAGGACACAGTTGTTGGGGAACCTCTTCCACATTACTGTTTGATTAGAAGTACGCAATGTGTTTGGTCCGACAGACCGTGTTGTAGTAATTTCAGGTTTAAATTTGTTCAGATAGTATAACAATGTCATTTAAATCAGCTGCAATAACACACAAGTTTGCCCAGGCATACAACATAAAGAACCTATAGACCATGGAGGTAAATGCTGGGGTTATACATGCATTAACTCTCATAATGTTGCAGCAGCAGTACAGGAAGATGACTCTGCAAAGATACGAGGTGTGACAATTTAATTGACGGAATTAATGGTGAAGCACAATGGTGGTGAGTCACACAACCATACGTATTCGAGCGTGTTCTGATGTTCTAACGTGCACTCGCCTGGGTTGCAAATCAGTTTACTCAGTTCTTACGAAGTAGTAGAAGAGATAACATGTGTGTGCACAGGAGATTAACATAACATTTTTAGTGAAAATTGACAAAAGTGCAAGTGAAACTTTAGTTTTGTTACAACCGGCTTATAGTGAATATTCCATGAAGTAATCAAGTGTTTTTGAATTTAATAGGAGGTTTAGGACCGGCAACGACAATGCTCCTGCAAATGATGCATTAAGTGTTCACGAGTTCCTGGCCCAGAAATCCATTCCGAAACTTGACCGATCACCTTATTTCCCTGACTTAGCACCCCGTGACTTTTGGCTGTTTTCCAAAATTATAAAATGCCTTAAAAGGACACAGATTCGGTGACATATTTGGACATCGGGCGTGCCGTGACAAAGATACTGCACATCGTTCCGGAAAACTAATTGCTGGAATGTTTCTGTCATTAGCACAGTCGTCTAGAAAAATGCACCGCTTCACAAGGAGACTACTCTGAAGGTGACAACAGCCGCCAGTGCATAGGTAAGTAAACATTTATTTTTACAGTCCATTCGGGGAATTAAATTGTCACACCTTGTACATCTCTTTTGCGCATGTACAAGAGACTTTCAGTTAGCATTAGGAGAAACGTTTTTTAGCTGGGAGCAAATAGTAGTGAGAGATCTAACCAGGTTTGCTGGAATACTTTAATATCCCAGACCTGCAACTGTCTGCTCAGATGTTGAACAGGTGCAGTGCAAGTGTAATAAAATGTTTGCCCCTTGTCTAAGGAGAAAAAGGAATGATCAGAAACCGGTAGCACAGAAATTTCCAAACATGTTGGAAATCTCCAAGCATCATAGTGACTCATTCCAACGGCTTGCTATTGTGCTTTTAAATTGATGCGTTTGGGGTACAGTACCAGTAGGAAGGTGAGCTTAACTTTAACTTGGACAGAAGTTGAGGTCAGGGACTATGACCATAGCAAGCCCCTATTCACCTATGTAGCTGAAGGCATCTTGCAGACATTCATCTTCAAAGTTCACAATGGAGACACTGAAATCACAGTTGTGATCTTTGAGAATTAACTAATTTGAGGATGAATTATTTCACAGTGCATGCAGCTGCAGGGGTCAGTGAGGGCTTGCTTTAAAACTCAAAAAATCAAGGCATACCCTCACCTAGGCACCGTGTATGGAAGCTGTGGATAAAGTAAGTATATTTTCTTACTTTTTTCCTCACAGATACTTTTTTATTACTACTTCAATCTTATGGAAATTTCATATGAGTGATGTGATAAGTAGAATCCTGTAATGAGTGGACCTTGCCTGTTAGTCAAGGTCTGCTTTAGGTACATGCAATACATTACACCTAGTCTTGGAGCAGGTGTAAAACGATGCTAGGTTTGCTGTAATCCTGTCATTTTTTAAATAGATTTTATCACTATAATTGGCTCAGATGCTTCCGAGTTTGGTATGTTCTGCAAAGTACTTGCAGTAATTGAAGGTTGGTTCGCACAGTGCATGAGCTGAACTGTGTAACAGAAAAAAAATGAACATATCGCCTCCCCAGAAACCAATAAACCCTGTAGCCCCTTTCCTCTGCATCTCATCAAAGATTAAACGACAATCTAGGCGATAAAGTCCACAAAGTACTGTTGCCATGGTTTCAAAGAAGCTAAGGGGCCTATTTATAGCATAGAGCAGATACCATTATCTGCAATTTGCTGCACACCTCAACAGTACTCCATCATGGCTTATATGAAATGAAGGTCACATTATGGAACCTGTGGTGTCCAATGAGTTCTCTCTCAAAGCGGAACTTATCTCACCTCTTCGCTCTTTGCTGGTGCTGAAATCTTCTCTCCAGCTTCTCTGAGTGCTAGGTCTTTGGCTGACTTGATTGGCCAGTGGGGGATGACATAACTCCTGCGCATTCTAGAAGATTGCCAACAGGCACATATGTTAATTTTATTGCTGAAGAGACATAGCATGTCTCTTTTGCAATCAGGTGCCTGCTGTCAATATTTTGTTTTTAAGTGTAGTTCTACTTTAATGCTGCAGTAAAAATTATGTGATTGGAGGAGAGGCCAATGAACTTGAAAGGTCATTATGTGACAAGGCTCTCCTACAACTTTTGTTGAGAAATGATAAATCCTCTCTGGGTGATCAATTTACAAACCTTGTTGCAGTTTCCTACCTCTTTCTGTTCTATAGAAATTGCTGTTTGTTGCAGCATGTCCTTTCCAAACTGATTCCTGAATGGGAGAGTCGGGTTCTTTATAACCAGCTGGTGGGCTTCCTGTGTTGTAATGAGGAAAGGTGCAGTGTCAGCATCCCTTTAGTAGTAATTGACCCTTAGGGAATATCTCACCAAAAATAAGATTCCTATTGCAAAGGATGCCAAAAATGAATCTTGTATCTTAGTGCAAACTTCTGTGAAAATCAGTCAGCCACATACAGAAGCATGAGGTGACATTTCTGGGGTAGTTCTGTACACTAACTGTGTACAAAAAAGCCTCCAGGTCGCCATATTGCATTTAATTTTTTGGACAGATTTAAAACATTACAGCAGCTACTGCAGAGCCAAATGAAACCTTACCACTCCAATTCCTTATCCACCATCAGTACTCCCCAGGTGCTGGTCTAATAGGTGCTTCTTAACCTTGGAATGGAGCAGTATTCGAACAGACCGCACTATCCAGAGAATTCCAATACTTCAGACTTTATTGAAATTCACAGCAAATCCAGTATAACAGTGAATAAAAGTGTATATGCAACCAATACCAGCACTGCCCACCCCCAGCCAGCTACGGCTGGTTGGGGGTGGGCAGTGCTGCTATTGGTTGCTTTATACACTTTTATTCACTATTATACTGGCTTTGCTGTGAATTTCAATAAAGTCCGAAGTATTGGAATTCTCTGGATAGTGCAGTCTGTCTGTGTACTATTACAGCAGCTACAAATGGAAATGGAAGGGATGCCACATTCATTTTTAAAAGATTTTTTTCATTTTTATATTTTTAAAGTAAAGTTACCCTTCATATCAACTTTATGGCCATAATAAGACCCTACTGTATAACTGGGGCCCTTAATTTAAATTTTTTGATAGTTTAACAAAATGAGACCTGGCTGCAGCAATTTAATATGCAATATCAATTATCAATTCCTTTAATTGCAGCCTTGAACACATAACAATATTAAAAATCCACTCTTGTTCTACATATGTTTCTGTTCCATCGATCTTTAGTAAGATTATACAATGTATCACCTTGATATAAAACTGCCTGGGTGCCTCTAGCTTTCCAGCTGTTGTAGAACTGAGCATTTCTGTGGCATATTTGCAGCAACATCCACAATATTACTGGCAGATACATTGTATGCTTTGCACTTGTCGCTTTAATCTATTTTTTACATTTAAAAGATCCCCTGCATCTGCCAATACAGGATAATTACTATAATATCGAATCCTGTCTAGAGAAAGCTTTAAAAATAATTTGCAATTTTATAGTAATCTACATTCTTAAAGTCAAATCTTTCAGCATAGCTGGATTCAGTGCATAAAATATGAAGAAGATAGCGGAGGAAATGAGCTCTCTGTCTCTGTCATGGCTCTCTGCCGTGACAGGATCGAGAAGTGAGCGAATGCCAGTATGTGTTCGCTCACTTCCCGATCTGCTTATTTAGCAATGAATCCAAATCAAACAAACACATATTGCCCAGCAAAGTAGTTCTTCAAATTTTGGCCCAAGCACTTAGAGTCATCATGTTACGGTATAGCTCCAACTCTCTCAGCTCTACTTCCCTGAACTTCATGTCCAGTTAAAGATCACAAGGCACAGCAATATGTAGTAGCTGCCCATTTAATAGCTTGGAGAAGAGAGGAGAGAAATGAGAAGGGGGGAGTAGGGGGTAGGGGAATGGCTTGCCTTGCTGTGCCAGTGTGTTTATGGAGACACAAACACAGCTTACTAGTACACACCAGGGTGGCTCCATAGGACCCTGCAAGGGAAAGGAGCCACCCTAATACAGGATATCAGGACTAGTGCTCAGGGGACCAGCTGCAGGAAACTAAAATGTTTAAACATCAAGGTGCAGCATCCATTGTAAGTGATTTAATCAGCATTTCATATGACTTAAGAACTTCCTGGTTTTAAAATCACTGGAACACATCTAGAAAACACCTATGGCATTTGTTTTGTCTTCTAATTTTGTAAATGAGATTCAGGCACCCCTACTACCAGCACAGCCAGATCCTAGACTGCACTATAGTGTCAGCACAGCAACATCATGAAAACACCCCCAGCCTGACGATTGGAGAATAGAGGAGCAGCAGCACAGTGATGAGTCATCATTCTGCTTACTTTGCTTTTTCCTCGTTAGCATGTTTACTGGCAGTCTGATTATACCCCCTTTTTGTGTGTTTGTTTGGGGCCCCCCCTTAAAATCTATACCAGACTCCTCTGGTATAAGGGTCTCTCATGCATCTATCAGGGGCCACACATCATTTATTACATTTATGTTTTTTACATTTTAGAATGCGGTGCCTCAAGATATTGCATACTTTTAAAGGGTGCCGTGATTGAAGATTGAGAAACGCTGATATTTGTTTTTCATGGATAGAACATCTAAGGGTATAAGAGATTCATTTATCAGCTCTGCTATGGCACCACTCACCCAGAATTATCTGGTTAATATACAATAATTACAAGGGGAAGCCCAGAGCTGCATGAATCACCAGCTCTTCTCCCAGCTACACAGAACCAGTGTTAGTAAAACTGATTAAACAGAATCTACATTTCAGTCAGACATGATTTTATTTTTCTGTATAAATATTGGCTCAGTATACTTGTTAAGTCATTCTAATTTTTAATCTGGCTGACTTACTAATTAGCACCAGTCTCCCTCTAAGCCCGCCACAGCCTCATCTGTACACATTGGTGAATGAGAAAGTTGCACAGGATAGAATTAAGTGAACTGAGGCTGTAGTTGCACCCAAAAGCCAATGCAGAAGGCTTATGCACAAATTTAAAAAAAAGACATGGGGTCCCCCCAAAATCTATACCAGTCCTTTATCTCAGATAGGGGTCTCGTATGGGTTTTAAAGGGTGGAACCCACACAAGAACACAATCAGAGTCCCTTATACATCAGGAGTCCCCTCTTTATGTAAAAAAAGCCCTCTCTTTTCACATCAGAGTCAGGGCCATCTTTAATGCGGGGCAAAACGGGCAGTTGCCCCAGTCCCAGTCATTGTTGTGGGGCCCAAAGCAGCTACCCCTTGAGCCCGCAAAAGATACACACGTGATACCATTGTGTTTACTATGCGATTTAGATTGCATAGTGTTGCTCCTTCCCCGCTGTACGCCACGTGGCATGACCACGTGACCTCTCATTGGGGTTCACGTTTTACACAGGGTTACATCTCCCTCAGACTTCTCCTCCTGTCTGCTCCTCTTATTGCATGGATGGGGAGTGGCGAGTAGGAGCCAATCCCTTTGCCTAGGGCCCAATCAGTATTAAAGATGGCCCTGATCAGAGTCCTTCCCTCTCACACCAGGACACCCTATTCAAATCAGAAGCCCCCCTTCACATCAGAGGCATGGAAGCCAGAAGACACCCTAGGATGTCATAGGACCCTGATTGAGAAAGACTGCTTTAGAGTCACATTCTAGTGTCAGAGTTCTGCACCTTCATTGCAATCATGCCCTGCAGTCAATGTGTAGTTTACTCAATGTAGTTTCACTTAGCTCTCTTGTTTATCAAAGTATTTGGCTCTCTTTTAATTTTAAATAATTTTTTGTGTGTATAGAGCATAATGGCCAATCAACTGGTCTTTGGCTGCCAGTTTTCTTGGATGCCACTATCAAGTCAATAAAAAATTGAGAGTCCAAATTTAAAGGTAAGGTCTCCCAATTATAAAAATTAAAAAGCCCTCATAATAAAATGTGTATTTATGAAATTTTTATTTTTAAGACATTGTAACTGTGATCGATGGATTGTGGGTGCAATGTTCTGGCTCTTGCCAGAACATGAACAGAGGATATCACTGCACTTGTATTCCATTGAGAACTACATGCTGAGTGGGAAGAGCCAGGCACAGCTGCGCCATTTAAAAAAAAAATTGTGGCCTGCAGGGAAAAGAACCCCGCAATTTGGGTGGAGGGGGGTATTGGGGGAGGTCGATCTGACCATGCATTATGTTACACCCCACAGATGGGTATAATATAAAACACAATCAGAAAGGTGAACTTAGCCTTTACAGTTTTTCAAATGTTTGGCGGCAGGATCAAGCGCCATTACCTCCCTTCTTTTGACAATTATCAGTTCACTTTCCTTGTTGTTGCTTTAGAATGAAGTGGAAGATAAATTACTCCAATTCAGCCGTGTTTTATTCCCTTTCCCTGTCAAAAAATAGGCACTTGATACTTAGAGAGGCATCAGTGGGAGAGGTCGTAGAAGCAGCCACAACGGAAAGATGTCATTGGGTACACAGCTATTTTAGACATTGATTTTTCTCATCTTTGTAGCGTCAGGCACCACCATGGGCTGACCTACATGCCTTTTAACAATTGTGACTAGCTTCTGGCAATGAAGCAGGTTATTTCTTTCTAAACTGTATACTCCAGAGGCAAATATATTACTGAAACCTTGGAATCGGTTAACAACAGGAAAATTAGAAACCCAGCAATGTTTAACGCATTAGATACTTCAGCTAAATTATATATGTATTAAAATCAGTGTCCTTGCATATAAACTCTACCGTTCTGTTTTTTTACATCAGCAATAAACAACTTGGGAAAACTTGTTATTGTTCACAAAACATATTGTACTAGCTATATGAAAGTCAAACCTAAATTATGTTTTTTACGTTGGCACAAAGCAGGAAACTGTGAAATTTCAACTGAAAACATCTTTTCTTTAAATCTCTTTTATTAGGATAGAATGGAAGGATTTTTGAAGCTGAACCAAGTCAGATGGCGATGGCCGTAGATGATCAGATGAAACCACTGCATCTGTTCGTTGTTCTCTAATCTCCCACAGAGCACAGGGGTTCACTGGAGTTTTATCCTTTAGCTGCTACTGCAGAAAACACAAGGGCCTGCCCTGTCTATCACTCTTTCAGATGTTGCCACACAGACACTTTATGGGTGCCTGAGATGATGAGGGCCTCTTGCTGCTCTAATCCAAGTACCCTGCAGAGTGAAAAAGGGCATGCAGGGACAAGAAGTGGCACGAGTGTCGGAGGGTAATGTTGCCACTGGAGATGCTGGAGTTTGTCATGCAGACATTCCCAAGACTGAAAGTGATGAAGGAAGTCAACCACTGGTAAGGAAGGTCTACTACAAGGTCAGCAACAACTAACTTGAAGGATAAATAACTCTGAAAAAAATAATAGGGGAGGAATAAGAGAACAAAGGTTCCAGGAGAGATCTGACCAGTTTTAAATAAAGAATTTAGGTAGATCAACTAGGTAATATCGTTGCGATTCAGTACTCACATGGATGTGGTTGTGGGACCTTCCATTATGGATATCGAGCAACCAGATCATCGAAGGCATGCAGGGAATATTTCTGACCCTGTGAAGATCATTACACTTGATGCTTCTTGGGGTGTATTTCAGATTATCCAGAGCTCGGCAGCTTGTGGGACCCAATGTAGTCAAGCAGGAGGAGGAAAATCCCCAAAAATCTTGGAATTGAGACATCAGAGACACCCGATTATAACGAATATAACTATGTTTCATCAGTTTGGATATTTTATTGGATGAAGAAAAAATATTTTACGCTGTTTCAATGTGTTTCATGGCTTTAAATTGGCCACTTCTTCAGGAGGGTGTGAAGAGACTCTTTAAACAGTGTAGCTCCATCTCCTGGTATGTGTAGTAGTACTTCTGGTCAGAATAACAAAAGTGACTGAGGATAACAGCTGTAATGGATATCTGTGGTGGAAATCAAATGAAAGTACAAGGTTCTTTTCACAGGAATAGGTCTGGCGCAGAGCCCTTATACCTTTTGAAGGCAAATAACTAAACAAAAATAATACACTAAATACTAAGAATATATGTATTACTTGCATTAGTCAACTACACAGAATATTTTTTGCAATAGCCATTATTTAAGGTAGGTCTAACATTGTTTAATGATGTGATTACCATGCAATGCTTACACCATATAACATAGGCACCATGATGGATATCATGAATGACTAGAGATTATACTTGTGTGCATGCGATCCGAAAGAAAATGTACCTAAATATTTTGTACTTCATATATGTTCAGACCGCTTGAAAAATGATATGCTACTTAGTTTGTATCGGCAGATCCTTGGGTAAACCACTGGGGAACATTTAGTAAAAACTTCAGGTATGAAAGACAACAGATCACCAAAATGACAGATCAATAGAATATATTTTTTTTTAATTTGAAGTCAATAGTCAACTTGTTTCAAGGTTTATACGAATCCCCCATCTTCAGGGCTACAAGTGCATTAAAAAGTACAAAAAGGACAAAACACACAGACACATTAATATACAAGAGATATCACAAATTATAAAAAAGGAATACACTGATAAGAAGATGCAAAAAGGATCTGTTAATTAATGGAAACAAAAAAATATTAAGAATAAAGATTATTCTAATAATGGCTACAAAATAATTAAAGCCCAGATTTGACTTTATAAAAAAAATGGAAATATGAATTGCCCTGTGCCATTTAAAAGAAAAGAAAAGTAGCTTGTGCTGCATACTCACCCTGACTCCGATGCTGTCTGCCACAGACTCTATGCTCTGTGGTGCATTGCCACTATTCTTCTGGTTTGAAAGACAACCATGTTGGGTACACCAAAAAGCCATCCATGGCTCACAGGAGATTGCTACAGAGAGTGGTACCAAATAATTATGTGGTGCTGCTCTCTGTAGCATTCGGGACATGGCCAGAGGCAGAAGAAAAAGGAGAGGAAGATGACATGTGACTGGACCAAACAAATCTAGAACAAAGTTCTGTGTTCAAAAATGCAAAAAATAAGCAGTGGGGTGTCCCAAGTGGGCGGAGGCAGGACACAAGGGGGGCTACCTGGAGTTGGGCTTTAAGAGTAGGCTTAAATGTACATAATTTCTCCAAATTAACATATTTGGCATTTTATTCTAAATTTCTATACCAACTTTCACCACATTTGACATTTGTTCTAATCATAGCTGCTAATTAAAAGGTCCCCCAGTCAACAGTCAGGGAAGGTCCTTATGACTCATTTCCTATTGCTGCCCTATGGGTCCCATGCACTTGACAGATAACATGACCAAGCGAAGTGAAAATGTAGGGCAACGTCACTGAACCATTTGAGCTTCCCTGTCTGCCATGTAGGATCTTTTGTCAACACCTTTAATTAGGGCAAGGCACAGCACTGTGTGTTTATTCACTGCATGTATGCTACATTCTGCTGCAGGGCAAAAAAAGTGCCGGTGGGGGTGCAGTAAAGACCCTCGAGCCTCTCAGTGATATAAGAAACTATCATGTGACTCAATTTACCAGCAACCACTAAAAAATGAAATATCAGTTTTGACCTTTAATACTATTAAATCATTTTACTCAAAGTTTGTCATGTGAAAAGAAACTTACAGAACAGTTGCAAGCAAATAAATCATGCCTAATATTCAGGCCAGCTTTAAAATGTACTTTACATATATTTTTTTCAGCTCCTCCAATTTAAAAGATGATTTTGTCTTTCATCTCTTATACCAGAAGGACTGAGTTATGTTATTAACTCGAGGCTCCTGCAGAGCTTCCTGAAAACACTGAGTATATCTATACATCTACAAGGACAAGCAGATTCTCTGGAAGAGGATGAAAGGAACATAGTTATTACATATTAAAGGACCATCATCCTAAAACACAAATTGCTAGACTTAAAAGTCAAAATAAACCTTTACCTATATGTAAATGTAAGCATCCCCTTCTGTTGATGGAATGGGAGATATTTAATATTTTTTAACAAGTAAAACTTACTTTTTAATGTATTAGCCATTTCAGGCTATGCAAAGTCCATTATTTTGAACTTTATTGGTAATGCTTTTTACAAGAAATTAGCAGAATGTGCAGGAAATAAGGTTACCTATGCACTAATGGGAATTAGAAAGTGTGGTTACATATGCAAATGTGTGTCTGTGTTTTTTAAATGCCAAACGTAAATTGTAGGTATGTAATTTGCTGTTCTGAAAAAAATAAAAAATACTTTTAGCTTTCAGATAAGAATCACTTAATTGAAGGGTAGTACTTATGAAAGAGGCAGTGGCTGCCTCTAAACCCAATAAATAAATATATTATCCCACCCAATGAAGGATATAGGATGGTAAAGAAGGGATGGGGTGAGGAAGATATGAATGGAGTGGACTGGAATTACGTAGATAAAGGGATATATGCATTCGGGGACAAACGGACATTTACCATATCCAATAAAATATTTATTGGCTATAGACCTTTTCCTCGACTATTCATAGCAGCTTCATGTTCACATTTGAATTTAGAAGGTACACACAAATATCAGCACAGCCCTGCTTGAGAAATATGCCTCTAAACCAGTAATACTCGAATGGTGGCCAGACTAACCATAGTCTAGAACAATGATTTGTTAGTTTTAAGTAATGAGTGGTGGTAGTGTTGAGCCCAGGTGTCCCAGTGCAGATAGTAATATTACCACTGTAAGAACCTTCTCATACTAGCCTTTCTTGTTCCCCAACTATAGCCTTCCCACTATGCCTACCTGTAACCTTCACACTACCTATCCTTGTGTTAGGGAAGGAGCGAAGTTCCCTTGTTTGCTGGAGTGGACCCCAACAGCAGGATACAGTTCCAGAAGGAGAGTTCAGGCTGAGGTACAAGATAGGATGATCCGAAATGCGTTGTCAGAGTACAGTCCGGGTCGAGGCAGGCAGCGAGTATCATAAACAACAAGCCAGGGTTCGATAACCAGGACATCCAAATAGCTGGGAAGGAAGGCAGGAAATGAGGCTTCAGAGCTGCTTTGGGTATGGCAAAAAAAATCAGAAACAAGTCTTGGCTCTGGCTGGGATTTAAACCCAGCAGGAACCAGAAACGACCCCCTTGTCTGGGCAATGAGGAAGCTACAGGTCCCTGGGAACCAATGGACAGCTAGGGGAGAAGGTGTGCTTGCAGGCCCTCCCTGGAGATGATCAGCACCTAAGGTGACTAACAGGTCACGGCAACGTCATGTGTGCGCGCACGTCACGCACATGTACGCACGCATGCGCGCACCTGCAACCACCCGCCGCCGGGCACTAAATCACCCCAAGAAGGGCCCTACAATCTCCGCCGTGCCCGCCAAACCCCAGGTAAGAGGGCACGTCTGGTCCCACAACACCTTGCAATCTTCCCTTAAACTGTCCCGAAACCTTAAAGTCTTTAGATGTGGTGGCTGCATTCCTTTTTTTCATCTATTTTCCTTTTTTGTATCTATTTTCACCTGGTGATCCTGCCAGTAACATGCTTCTTGTTCTAGCGTGACAATGCTCACATATCTATGGAGCAAGCAAGGAGGGAGGTGTTATTTAGTTTATAGGGTTTAACTGGGCAGCTTTGATACCCCTGCTTGAGGAAGCACTTCAGAGTACAAGGGTCACATGCCAACACTGGATTTCTGGCTGGCTCAACAGGTATTTTATTGCACTTATCAAACAGATATGACAAGATGCTTTCAGTTAAATACAGGTGAAACTCAAATAATTAGAATATCGTGCAAAAGTAATTGCAGTAATTGCTGCAAAAGGGGCCCAAACCAAGTACTGAGTACATATGCATGCTTGTACTTTTCAGAGGTCCGATATTGTTTTATGTACAATCCTTGTTTTATTGATTGCATGTAATAATCTACTTTTTTGAGATTGTGAATTTGGGGTTCTTGGGGTTTTCATGAGCTGTAAGCCATAATCATCACAATTATGACAAATCACGGCTTGAACTATCTTGCTTTGCATGTAATGAGTCTATCTTATATATTAGTTTCACCTTTTAAGTTGCATTAGTGAAATAAATGAACTTTGCACGATATTCTAATTATTCGAGTTTCACCTGTATATTTAACAGAGCAAAAATTAGCAACTAAGAGACGTTTAATGTTAGAGTTTACACACACTTTAAGTAAATGTTACTGCTTGTTTGCAAATCCACTGCTCCTGTACTGGGGTCTTCTGCACCAAAATTTAACCTGCACTCAGAGAGCTGAAATACTGGTGCTGAAACCTCCTTCTTCACTACATATGGGTACCAGCTGGTCTATAATCATCTAAATTTGTTTAATACTAGGGGGAACCCCAACATCAACACCAGTTACTGTATCTACAGCACTGGATTCCTTTTCAGGTACCTTTGTCCAGATTGGAGGAATGGTAAATGTGAAACACGGAGCTAAAACATTTCAAAGAAAGGAACAGTACACAGTCTAGTATATAAACCCTGATCATATGTAGTAGAAATACAATAGGGCAGCACTCTAAAGCGGCACAACAAGCTGCCAATTCTTTGAGATGAGTGAGAAGACCATAGGAGAGAGTTACATTCCTTTTTGTGGAAGTAAAAAAATGAACAAGGGACTGTATCATTATAGTGGTAATGAAAGGCTTTATTACTAAACCATTTTTTCAACAAAAATCTCCTATAAGATTTTATGTGCATTTAATGTATTTTATGCATGTTTTCCTGTATATGACTCCCTTGTGTAGACATCCACAAGCCTTGAGATTTAGGTGCCACCATCTTGGATGAGATGTCAGCAGCCCCAGAAGATAAAAAGCTGTCACTCAAGTGACTCTATAGTATTCCCCTTCACCTCTCCCCTGGTAGCTACATAAAAGTTTATGTAGGGAGGTTGGGGAAGGGACAGAGATGCTGGATCAGCACAGGCAGTAATTAGAGGAGAGGGCTATGACGTGCAAGGAGGGAGGGGGCTGTGCTAGGGAATTGACTCTTCTAAAATTAGTCACAGTAGTAAGTTCAAGGCAAACTGCAAGGGAATAAAATCATTTATGGAAAGGAAAAAAACGTTGAAAGTAAGCATTTAAAAGAGTTGATTTTTCTGTGCTTTTACCTGCAATTTTGTATGTTGGTGACAGGGTCTCTCTAACAGGAAGTGTTTTTATTTGTAAGCGGTAGATGTAAGCATATTCGCTGCATATCCAACTTGGTGGACCATAGAGAATGGGAAGCAGTGCTCTAACCAGTTCAGTAAGAATGCTTTTTGCAAAGAACATCTTGGTACTGTCTTTTCAGCCTGCAGACACACAGAAGTCTAATTCTTACCCCAGCCATCAGCATAAAATACTTTTTTGTTCCGATGACATCTTATATTTTAATTTATGGGAATGTCTGAAGTGTGGCGGCCATGTGAGGCCCCTTGTCGAGACTCTAGTTCAGACAAAGCATGAGCTTTTCAGGGTATAGTAATGCCAGGTCCCTTAGCACACAAGTCTATGACATTGGCAGTAAGATCCCAGCTCTGCTTTGTCTGGAGGGCAGCGAGATCTCACTGATTTGACAGTGCCATGTCCTTGGCAGCTGTTGGTATTCAGGGCGCAAAATACAATGCAATGTCCAGAGGGGAAACAATACAAGACAATAAAAAAAAAAATCTAATTTATTTGACAGACTAAGGTTGAGACAAAGAACAATCATCGTAAAACAGGGAAATGGAATGCTTCCTTCTCAGGTTCACAACAGCGAGAACTGCTGTAAAGCCACTTTTATACATACTGTCTCTCTGTCTTTCTGCTCTGTGTTTTAACTCTATTATTGCCAAATGTTAAACCTTAACACCAGCTAAAACTGTTTTTTTGTTTGTGTTTTCCACAGAGTGAGCAAGAATCAGAACCTTTGGCAAGTTTTTTTGATGGGAGATCTCCCCTTACGTTCTGCCCTGGTGACATAGGGTGCAAATGTCACTGGGATAGGAAAACACAGGGAGCAATAAATCCCAGAGAGTTTGAATCTCCCCGCTATGCTAAATAAAGTTGTCTTCATCAGAAATATCCCATCACTTCCTGTCCTAGTGACGTCTGAAAGGCACATCTCCAGAAAATCATATTGTCTCTACTTTAAAATGTATCTACAAGCAATACCTTTTTTTTAAGTTTTTGACACAGTGGGGAAGGTTTAGACCAGGGCTAAAAATATCAAGTCCTGAGCTACTAGCCAGGTCTTAAGAGTTACTCACCACTAGTTGCCCCACCTAACCCCTACCCTGCCTTGGCCTTAACTCCGCCCCTATACACACCCTGTTAAATAATCTTATAAATTACACATACACTAATACACAATAATACACTTCTCAACGTTACCACCCTCCACCCCCTGCACAAATTTTATAATAAAATATCCCCCCGCACACATAAAATAATACACTACCCCCGTTATAAGCTCCCCCACAAACATAAAATAATAACCCCCGTTATAAGCCCCCCACACACATAAAATAATACACTCCCCCGTTATAAGCCCCCCCACACACATAAAATAATACACTCCCCCCGCAATGAGCCTATGAGCCGGCTTCCCTCACTTGTTCAAATCTTTGCAGGGAGGAGGCTGTGAGGAGGATCGATCCCTGGTGATCTAGGGGTGATTAGTGAGGTCTGCTGCAGACCTCACTAATACCTGCTTTTTCGGCCGGAGCTCAGAACTGTCAGAGCTCCGGCTGAAGGAAGCCGGAGCTGACAGGAGCAACTCTGCGGTCTGCTTCTCACACAGATGCAGACCGTGTAGCTGCTCCCGCAAGTCAGGTACGCGGTCTGCGACCATGTGCCTGACTTGTCAGCTGCCTGCGGGCCACATAGTACCAGTTCGCGGGCCGGAGTTGGCCCACGGAGCGGTATTTTGAGATCAAAATTTCCACTCGCCCTCACTTTATTTTCCCTCGCCAAATGCGAGCAGGCAAGTGGAAATTTTGAGCCCTGATTTAGACCATTAAGTTTGTATTTCTGTGTGTCCCCATTGGGGAAATTCACCCCTCTATATCTACCGATGACCATTGTCACATAAACAGAAAATGAGGGGGAATCCAACATTTTAGAGTTGTTCCCAGAAATCTTCTAATAGGAATAGCTCTTCAGGGGACAACTGTCTATTAGTAGATTTCCCCTTTAATTGGGATATTACCACTAACCTACTGATGTGTCTCTGGGACAGGAAGAGAACATAAATGTATACCATGGTACACAGACAGAAAAAAACATTTTGTAATCTATCCAAAATTAAAAATTAAAAAAAACTTTTTCCCATGCAAGTAAAAAAAAATAAACAAAATAAGATATTTTTATAGAAAATACTGCTAATATTTACAGTTAATAATACCAGTCCCTTACATTGTTTGAAGTCCCCTGAGGAGCATAGTCATTAAGCTCAAAATATAAAAGTATGTTAAGGCCATTGTGAGAATAAGTGGATTAAAAGGGAAAGATGGTGAATGTTAGCCTTGTAATGTTCTCATTTTTTACATGTCATGCTTATTATACTTTACTTTGATTATGGTTACTTCCCATATCCCACAGCTTCTTTACAGCAGCACTAGAGAGAATGGGGAGTGCACATTGGCCAAATCTGTCTTGCTCCAGCATCAGCAGTTACTCACAGAATAAAAATGAATGACTAAACCCATTATTGGATGAATTAAGTCAGAGTTAGGAGGATGATGGGATGATGTGCACCTGTGAGCTATAATACATCTTTCAACGAAGCTTGCAGTGTGCGACCGGACTTTTTTGTGTAAGTAACTTTGATTATGATATTATATACGTACCCTCTAGTGGTCATTTGTTCATCAGGAATTTTGACCAGCATTGCCATTTTGGTAAAAGGTTCTCTGAATAGCTTCTCCCCGAAACACACACCCCCCTTCCCGTCCTTTCCTTGATGATACCTAGTTTTCAATCTCTCTGTTTGCTTACCAGAGCCTTACATTCAAAGCCCTGTGTAAGTGCAGTGTTAGGCCCCATTCACACCTAGGCGTATTGTAATATGCGCGTCTGTCGCGCGACCGTCACGCGTTTTTTTTTACCTCGATTCGCGGTAAAAAAGTTGCGTGACCGTCGCGCGATTCCAAAGGCTACTTGGCTGTATCCCAATGGAAAACGCCCTACAAAACTGCCCAAAGTAGTCCCGGGACCTTTTCAGGCGTGGGCCGTTTTGTAGGGCGTTAGGGACCGGCAGAAATACGCCTAGGTGGGAACGAGGGCATTGACTACAATGCAATTTATATTTTTGACCATTTTGTAGAGCGTTCGTCGAGCGTAGAACGCCCTACAAAACGGTCAGGTGTGAACGAGGCCTTAGGCTGTGTTGGAGCTTATGAAGGTCTGATGATCTTCCCCCTCAACACACATCTGAAAATATTTTTCTTATTGAAGCCATCAAACAAAAAGTATGTCTAGAGAATTAAATTGCAAAAAAAATAGAAAAAAAGCCAGAAAAATTGCACAGTAGGGAGAGGCATGGCAGGCTTTATCAATAAATACAAATTAGGGTGTATAATTTTATAAACCATAGCTGGAAATATTGTTCAGGCAATGCACAGTATGCAATCAGATTTCTTAGGCTGCAATTTAAGGGGGAGAAACAAGGAAGGTTTTATTGTGGAATATTGTGCAAGTGTATTATTTCAGAGAAAAGATACATAAATATTGCACAGGCTCAATGAACACCATGTATACAGTTTTAGCAAAAGTTTAATTGGTTACATTTTTATGACATAAAAATCATAGTATATTATTTCACACTAAAATGGCAAAAGATTTGTACAGACTCGATGAACACCAGGCAGGTTTTAATCAATAAACCAAAATGTGAGTTTTTATTTCACAGAGAAAAGACAGGAATATTGTACAGACAGAGATCACCAGCACCCTACTATATAGCATAGCAGTAACTCCAGGTTTCTCCAACTCACACTAACAAATAGCTGCAAAGAAACCTAACTTTTATAGGGAGTGGCTTAGAACATAAGAAAACCCCATTGTTGGCTTTTCTAAACCACAGAACCACAGTTCAGAGGCCAGGCAGCGCAATATTGGTAATAGGTTGCTATAGCATCCATCAGCCACATTATATTTCCATTTTCCCAAACTGCAAGCAACTTGGGTTGGGGTTAAACTCATGGTCGGCTTGAACCAGACGCTCATCCCATCAGAGAAATGGTTGATTTAAGTTGTTTCACTAAAAAAATAGAGAATATTCACTTAGCAAAGTAATTGTCCCCTTGCATAGTAAAAAAGTTATGATACAGTATGTTCACACTGAATATCCAGTCATGTGTAGGGGAGTTTAAAAAAAGATTTTACCGAAGAATATCCAAAGAAGATATCACCTGGTATGGTCTGAATCACACATTTGTCTGCCGGAGCTCTGACATCTGCCTCTTTATCCCACTGTTTGCTCTTTTTCCTTACCCCACCCCAGTTGTTCCAGTGTAATCTTACTGGTTCCTGTAATCCTTATATTTTCCTGTAACATGTTTCATTACCAAACAGCAGCACATTTCTCTTATTATATATGATATATCAACATCCTCAGGTACGCACTGTGTGTGATGTGCCATGATATTATTCCTCTGTTTCCACCAGCAATTTTCGATCTTGACTGATGTGTTTTTATAAAATTGTATGAAATATTATACTGTGTGGGATAAGAACGTATTGTATGTCCAATGCTATGATGACAGAAATTTAACTTTGAAGCATCTTTCCTTTACCAATAAAATATATTGAAAATAAAAAATAATTTTACGTTGCATATAATTGGATGATTGAAGTAAATACAACAAAATGTTCTTGACTAATCTAAGTATAAAAAAATCACATTACATGTTGGGATCTCATTGGACTTTTTTCTTATCAGGTCCTCCTTGAACAAGGGATCAGGTAAAACCTTGAACCGTGGGTTAGGAACCTCATTTTTTTTTTTTTTTGCTGCCAGGTCTGTATGCCTGTGTGCTTTTCTAGTTGCACATTGCTGTGATCTACTTAAAGTGCATCTAAACCAAATGCAAAATATAATTTATTGCAGTTTACCAATCTTTAGATGTGGTGGCTGCTTTATTTTACTTTTAAGGCTTTTTATATCTTTATTTTCACTTTACCTTTATCTTTTAAAAGTAAATGTTCCTATTTCTTTTTTCTTTTAGATCTGTTCTGGCTGCTATTTTCACTGGTCAATTCAGGCCTGTTAACACTTGATACAAAAATCAGATGTTGCAGCCAAAACTAGCTAAACAAATCCTGTTTTTTTGCAAGTTGTAATAAATCAAAATGGGATAATGCTGTTGTATTTAGGCCAATGTACATGTAAAAACAATCTGAAAGCTGCATTAAAATTACCCTCTTCCCACTGTACAGTAGTTTTAAAAATGTTTTTGCTTTTTTTAAATGTTCCCCACGGCAGTACCCAGCTCCCCATGTCCATTTATCTATTAGTCTATTAGTCCAAAAATACAGTACTCAGCTCCCCATGCCCATTTGCCTATTAGTCCAAAAATTGCAATTTTGAGGCCATTGTGAATGCAGCAAACACAACCAATTTTGACGAGTTCTTGGCAAATCAAACACAGACAGATTTGCCCATCATTATTGTGGAGAATGTACCTTACCTTTAGTTCCAAATAAATTGGCAAAAACTGCCCTACCTTTACAGCCGGAGCACTTCCATCTTCCTGTATGCTCCATCCGCTGCGACAAGGGGGTAGCCTGTCATGTCCAGTGTATAGAAAACACACCAATTGTGAGCCAAGAAGCCTCCAGCTCAATTGACATCACAGGTGTCCACACCTTCTGCATTGTGAGGGCGTTTAACCTACACCGAAATATATTTGCCCCAAAATATATCTGTCTTTCTCACCTTATTATGTTGGGTGATATAGAGACAGCCTCCATCTACCATCCCAAATCCTCAAGTATTGAACACCATTTTTTTCCCCACAAACACTGCTTGCAAAATTAAACAACAGAAACGAGTACCGTAAATCTTTTTTTTTTTTTACGTTCTGTGTTTATTAGTAAAATTGTTTTGCCTGGAGTTTTGCTTTAAAAACAAGCAGGGACGATAAAACCACTTCAAAGATGAAAACATAGCAATGCTTCGTTTTTGGGAAAAATGTCATTTCCTTGGTGTGTTCCCTAGATTATCAACATTGGCCAGTGAGATCTGCTTAGGAGTGATAATACAAATCCGTTATCTGCATTAGCTGATTGCTGATTTTGGCTTCACTACATATTCAGTTTTCCATCATAAGCGAGAACCTGGCATTACAAAGATGTATTAAAAATAAGGCATATACTGTTTTTTTAAATAGCTGTGTACAGCAGCATGCCAGTATGTCAGTGTGGTTATTGTAGCTAGGTTAGTGTGGTTATGTAGCTAGGTTTAAAAATATGGGGTATGTAAGGTGTTCTATTTTGTTTATGTAGCTTTGTCTTTTGTTTGATTTTGGCCAAAAGTTTAGACGTATAAGCATACCTGGTGTAGAAATGTTTGCTACTAGGACTAAAAGAAGATAGAACATAGGGCAGTGGCCTGAAAACCATTTTGCCACTTTATACTGAACACCCATACACTGAGTGGCCAGATTATTATGACCACCCCATCAGTACTTCGTTGGGCCTTGAGATGACTCCATGAGATGACTTCGTTGGGCCGCCTCGTGACTCCACGAGATGTTGAAAGGTGATGTGAGGAATCTGACACTGCACTGTTGCCCTTCTGTTGTCTTGTACCAGTCTTGCCACTCTCCGTTCTGCCCTAACATTGACTAGTCGCTGACGGCCACAATTCGCACGTTCACACCCAGATTTTCGGCTGACAGTCCAGTCTTTAAACACTTTACCAACATCTGCTCATTTAACGAATTCTGCTGTTTTGCTGATACTCACTCCATGGCTTAAGCGCCAACAATCATCCCACATTCAAAGGCTGTTCAATCGCGTTGTTTACCCATATCTTCAGAAAAAAATAACTTCTACTGTTGTGGTAAACAACTTGCTTCCCTATTTATAATGGTCTGGCCCTCTAGCAACTTCAGCACGAAATTATAGCTAATTATAGCTAATTTGCCTACAAACGTCAGGTGGTCATAATACACTGGCCACTCAGTGTATACAAAGCAGGTTTTGGTAGACGACACAAGTTTGTCTATTATATAACAAATCATTGATATGTAAAACAAATCCTATTTAAAGTTGGTGTTTGAGCTGTTTTCTTATCTGTTTGTACACAACATATGCTGTACAAGCTTTGTTTTCTAAGCAACACTTTAATGCAGGGTACACCCTTGACAGAAATCCCCTGGGTGGGCAGAGCTGCTGACGTCATTCTCTGGGTCTGGCCGGAAGGATGAAAGGACCTCCTCGTTCTTGTATGCTCATGCTGGATTTCGTACTGAGAATTCTTTGCCTTAATCATATGAGATATTTGTGGGTACGTTTTTATTAAATAAAGATTTTATTTATTGGATGATACGCGCTATGTGTTTGTCTGTTTGTCTCCTTTTGGATGGATTCCACTAATGTGCATCTGCTATTAGCGTATCCGTAGTCAGCGCCTAAATGGTGTCCCTCCCCGCTAAGAAGGGAACAGCATTTAAAGACCTTATTTCGGTCATTACCCTAGGTGAGCACCCACCTGTTTATCGCTAGAAGATCACTCTTCAACTCACTATTTTCACCGGATTTAGAAGTTCATTACTTCATTGTTTGATTGCACTTAAAATTGTATTCATATGGAATTGTTTTCACTAGTATGTCGTTTCATTATATCCACATTTGTTGCATGTTTTTGTGATTATACATATTTTGATATGGTTCTTATTTGTTCTGCCATTGTTTATTGACATTGCTCTTTCACTTTTTTATGATCGATTTTTTGAGCTTGTACATCTTAGTATATATTTAGTTTTTATTATTGTCCACTAGTTCTTAGTAGCTTTCACACTGGCACAGATCATATTGATTATTACAGAATAGAGAATAAGTGAAATACATTTTTTTTTTAAAGAAAAAAAAAGTAGAAAAATTGTTTTAAAATGTATGAAAGTTAAATTTAATTAAAATAGTTTAAAGAAAAAAAAAGAGAAAATTAAAAATACTAAAAACAAAACAGGCAAAAAAGAAAAAAAATTGGGCAGAGCTAGCAGTGACAGCTAGCTCCGCCCAACTGTTTCCTATTGACGCTGGCTCTGCCAAGTTATTGTTTAATGACAGAGCAGCGTCCCCAGGTCATTTGGGGACGCTGATCTATCATTAAAACTGGGCGGAACAAGCCGTGGGATCACGGCTGACTCCGCTCGCATTTGCGGAGCCAACGGGCCGGCTCTTCGGCAGGCCATTCGCCCTGCTTCGGCTGTCACTTCGGCTCAGTCGAACCAAAGCATTGTGAATAGCCCATACAGCAGCCCTTCGGTTCAACTGAACCGAAAGGGCTCCAGCGGCCGACGAGAGTCGAGTATCCTTCGGCTCAATAGTGAATAACCCCCTTGGTGTTTTGCTCTAATTCTCATGACACCTTTCAAAGCTTTTATGAATGTCTGTGACCCCAGTGGGGGGGGATTCACTCTATCTCTCTGTGTCCTCGTGACTTGGGACTGGGACTGGACTGAAGGTGAGGGGATATCCAAACTTTTAAGATGTCAGCGGAACAGAATTAGAGAGGTTGCAGTGACAACTATCTAAGAGAGATTGCCTTTCACTTCCTGGTGTATCTATGAGACAGGATTTGAAGGGACATTTACTATCGTAAACCAGCATTATAGCCTGAAGCAATGTCTTCCCTGCTTTTACTATTTATTTTATTCACTAAGTCATTAATAATGTGTCTGGTGGGTATCATGCACTTTATGATGGATGATAATTATCATTCAATATACTGTATATCTGTTTGGTTTGATGTTGGTTTACATTATTTCTGATTATACCGTATTCCACTGTCACAAGCCAAGCTCACTTTTCTATATTTATTCTCTTGTTTCAATGCAGTTTCTCTAATTTATTGCTTACAAGTGAAATTTTGTTTATTTCATATTATTTACAGCTGCTCCTAGACCCAGATCTGTATTCAGATGAATATAACATGATTTTTTAAATACATTTTTTAATATATATTTTAGACCATTTAATTTATTTTATATTTATGGTTGTGTGGATTTTTAATTTTTTATAGTTTAAATAATTGTTGCTGTCTATGCGTGTTGTTATCCACAATGAGCACAATGGGATAGTGGAGGATGCAATTCCTTTTGCTCCAAAGTTCCCCGGGCTACAACAATTGCAACCTTTCTGCAATTAAAAGCAATTCCTAAAATGGAGGCAGGTATGTTTTCAGATATGGATTAATCAAGAACTCCATGACATATTCAATAATTAACCCTTGCCGTAGGGCTACCCCCTGCACTGCAAGTGTTAACTGCACGTTTTGATCTGGGGGCTACAACAAAGAAAATATACTCATCTGATCCTCAGTCACACTTGGCTGCTAAACTGGTCCTTGCATCCTCTTCGCCCCGTGAGTCCAGCAGTCTAAGGACCTTTGAAGTCATCACATCTATTGCAGCTGCATTAGACAACAGGAGGCTGAGGGACATTCAATTGTCAGAGCGGAGGGAGGGAGAGTTGAGAGCAAACTGTCACAGGACTGAGGATCATGTGAGTATACTTTCTTTATTTTAGCCCATTGACCAAATCGAGCAGGGTTCATTTTAAATTGCCTAGAGCTCTTCTTTAACCAGTTATGAACAACCTTCTCATGTTAAAATAGACTAGAACCCAAAAAGTGATGTGGCAGTGCATTTCCTGGTATGTGAGGGTACATAGATACTTCTGTGGCTCAGAGCTGTGTACCTGCAGTGTGAGGATTAGGAGTGATATTTGTGAGGTCACTAGAGTTATCTGCGCTGCTTGTATGTCCCTGCTTTTGTTTCATTCGTTCTGTGGATATGTGCTTTGTGACCCCTTCCTGCTGTTCCTTGAATATCACTCCATCAGTCATCAGACTACCAGACACAGTAGACAGCTCTGACATGAGAAAGATATGCCCCTGCTGCTCTACCAAGATGCATGGAGACTAGGGATGTCCAGATGCCACTTTTTCAGGCCCAAGTACAAGTACAAGTACATCCCCTCATGTACTTGCCGGTACCAATTACCGATACTTTTTCTTAAAGGGACAGGTGACTTTAAATGATCCATAGTACAACTACATGTTATGTACTATGGATCATGGTTTAACCTATTCATGTTAGCAGGGGAGAATTGTAACTCTATTGCTGGAGTGTAGTGGAGGTGTGTGCTGCATATATGTACTACATATACATTACACATGTCCAGTACACTATAGCAATAGATTTACAGCCAGCCCCGTCCCAGCTTCCCTCACTCACAGTTTCACTCCGATCCCCGTAGCCTCACTCAGTGCCTCTTGTAGTCGGCGCTGGGAAGGATCACTGCATCGCATCTCGGTGCTCAGCTTGTGAGAGGCGCTCACAATTCTGCCCTGCTAACATGAATAGGTTAAATCATGATCCATAGTACATATACAGCACATACGTCCCGTACACTGCAGTAATAGAGTTACAATTATCCCCTGCTAACATGAATAGGTTAAATCATGATCCATAGTACATAACATGTAGTTGTACTACGGATCATTTAACCCATTCATGTTAGCAGGGGATTATTGTAAATATATTGCTGCAATGTACGGGACATTTGTGCTGTATATGTACAGTACATATAGATATACAATTCTGCACTGCTAACATGAATGGGTTAAATGATCCGTAGTACAGGTTTTTTTTAATGTGATGTCGCAGGCGGAGAGAAGTGCGATTTCAGGTCTGTTTTAGGGCAGATCGGTTCTCCTGCACATGCGATTTGCGGTGCCGATCTGCCATGGAACAGCTGGGAAAGCGCTGGGATGCTTCACCTATTGGCGGTCCTCTGGAACTAAGAAGACTGCAGGAGTATGGTCGGTGTCTTTCCTGCTTGAGGATCTGTACCCATCCTGCTTAGCAGCTACATCAGTTGCTGTCCGCTGCCTCCCAAGTGGATCTACACTGATGTGCCAACCAGGTCTTGTGAGCCTGGAGCTCTTGTTGGTTACCCCAGCACACCTAGAATCTCTATACCCTTTCTCCCCGGTGAAGATGTTTAATAAAAGGTTATTCAGAATGTTATTACTGGAGTGGACATCAGTTTGTGGGCACCAGAAGAAGGGCGGATAGTGCTAATGAGTGGGCAGCTGAAGAACATGCCCTAGACAGAATAGAGATGAACTGGGCATCCAGCGGCTCCTTTGGGCGCTACACAAGGAACAGGGCAGCTGGCTAAGTCTACAGCAGGGGTGCCCGATCGCGATCTACCAGTCGATCGCGTAGCGATCACTGGTAGATCGCCATGTCCTCTCCTCCCGCCGCTTCTCTGGATCCCCGCTGCTCTCCCCAGCGGGGATCCGGAGAAGACGTGAATGAAGCGTACACATAGTACTATGTGTCCCCAGTTATAAATGAATGAACAGGAGGTGGTAGCCTGCACTCGGAACGCAGGCACATTAGTGCCTGCATTGCGGTCCAGTGCGATCTGCAAAAATAGTGATTGCAGCATTTTTGCGGCTCGCACTGGACTGGAACACAGGCACTAATGCAGGCAATCGCACTGTGGGCGAGGGGCCTGCCTGCGCAGCCCACGCCCCCTCCCGCCCCTGAATGCAGGTGTTTTTTCGTTGGTAGATCTCAATGAGCTCGTCATTTGAAAAGTAGATCTCCAGACGAAAAATAGTGGGGGCCCCTGGTCTACAGCAATGTGAAGCAGTGGCAGACAGGAAGTGCTGGGGGTAAGGGTTAAATCTGTAACCTTTTGTACTCGACGGATTGTTACACCACAGCACAGGTTAAAATAAATGGTACAATAAGCCAAAAATGTTCTTTTAACTCCAGGTCAGGTTTAAATCTCGGTCCAATGGTGGCGCAGGAGGGAAGAAACCAGATTCTTTACACTTTGCAATATCTTTTATTGATCTCACATAAACATGATAGAAAGCTGTTGTTGCTCAAGCTGCTTTAAAACGGCATAAGTCTCTTTTATAGGACATAATCATAAGGAAGAAAAGGAGACCATGTGAAGGATTCGGTAACACAAAGGGACATTTATGGTGAGGATAATTCAGCAATGTATATGGGTAGCTTTTAGGACATGAAACTTCTCTGACTTATTCACCAAAGGTTTAGCTATGCGGTGGGACTTTTAATCACATGCAACATACTAGCATAAGCATTTTAACAGGGTACTAGCTTGGCTTTTGCCCCCCCCCCCTCTTTTTTTTTTTCAAAATGTTAAACATTTCTGTAACATAGTTTTATTACCTGTTTATTACCTGTCGACCCTGCCAGTAGATCTGTTATTTTTTTCATATCCTGTAATAGGGTGTAATAGGGTAATGCTGCTGGTTTGCAGTGAAATCATGCAGAATGCAAGCACAGGTTCATGGAAGCACCCAGTATTACATATTTTAAATAATGCAGTGAATATAAAAAGTTAAAAAAATGTCATCAGGATTTACAATATATAAGTATATATAACTTCAAGCAAACATAAAACTGATTAAAAACAATAGTTTACCTTTAATAATAAATATATATACATATATATATTTGCATACCGTGTTTCCTCGAAAATAAGACACTCTTATTTTCAGAAAAACACACTAGGTCTTATTTTGGGGGTAGGTCTTATTTTTTTAATGTACAACAATCCACACTTATTCATGTATAACAGTCTACATGTATTCATGTACACAAATATTGATCAGGGCAATCAAGGGTGCTGTACCTTTCCAAGAGCAATTTGGTAACCAATTGCTGGCCAAAATAAGCGAAGCGAGCTTTCACTATCGATTCCACAGCAGCCGGCGCTATAGAGGAAGCATTGGATTATGCGGCTCTGCTCCCTCTGCTGCCGCCTCGTTTCATTTTATATATTTTGTTAGTCCAATAAGAAAGGTATCATCGTATACTACAATACTCCGTTTTTTATATATATTTTTTATTTTTTTTTGTTTTATGGTATGACATTGAACTTTACACTGAGATCAGTATGTTGCACAGGAACCTATTGCCAACCTCTACTAAATTAATGCAGTTAATGTTGCAAAAAGCACTGATGATTTACAGAGCTCAGTTAAGAAACTATATTGTAAATTGGTGACCATGGGTTGATGTAGTTTGCACACCATCTAATTCCTATGCACTGCTATCTGGAATAAGCCTGCACATCTTGGCATCACATAGTGATCTGTTTTGGGTAAGAGAAGCAGACAGCAAACCTCTTTAACAAAATGAGAACAAGCAGCTTGCCCTACGGGCTGTATCCTGTATCGTCCAGCTATAAGGAATAGGTCGTTTAGAAGAGAAGCTGAACACCTCAAAATTTAACAGCCTGCTTGTTCCTTGACTTGCAAGCATGATGTGTCAAAAAGGTTTAATAGCCTGGCATAGGGATTTTTATTACAGTGCTGGATGATTGCTTTTGGTCACATACCAAACTGTTGGAGAGGGCGTAGGGGGAAAGGGCAATAATTTATTATTGCATTAATCTCTTTGCATGTGACAGCTTATATGGTGTTTTTTATCGTTTTCATAAAATGTCTGAAAATATTAGTATAAAACTAAATTCTGTTAGTAACAACAAAATTACTTCAAATTTAACATCTCTGGAAATAGAAAAGACCTACACTAAATAGTCTTGTTAAATCTGTGTTAACTGCTCTTGCTGAGAAGGATACATGTTAATAGAGAGGCTGGTTTAGGCCCCTTTCACATGGGCGGTCTGAAAAAATGACAGGCGGACCCGACCGAATGCCCAATGTTAGTCTATGGGCAGCCATGTGTAAACAGCTGTGTGTTTCCACTCGGTTACCCCCGACTCCAGCCTTAAAAACAAATGGATCAGAGATCCGTTTTGCCGGACCTGATTGTGCCGGATCTGGGGTAATCTGATAAACGGCTCCCTTCATTCTAACTCCTTGGTCCCATTAATTTCTTTGAAGAACAGAAGCAGACAATCTGAACTCTGATCCTCCTCTGATTTAAATATAGAAATACAAATCTCACAGAGGTTCTACTCCAGACTTTCTCAACCAGGGTGCTGTGGCCTTCTGTGCCTCGAAATTGTTACACAGCATCCTGCCTTTCCATTGTGCGGGTGGGCCATCCGCTAGCATAATGTAAACAAATTATGCTAATCCAGGAAGGGCGGGATCTGTTCAGAAAAGGACAGAACTTTGTAATAATATGACTCTGAGACTGAGGACATTGATGTGAAGGGGGCTTCTGATTTAAAGGGGCCTCCTGGTATGAGAGGGGGTTACTCTGATTTCAAAAGAGAGATTCTGATGTGAAAGGGCGGCTCTGATGTGAAGGTAGAATCCTATGTTTATGTGTGTCTTTTTGCAAGGGGTTCCCACTTAAAATCTATCGGGCACCTATCTCAGATAAGGTTTTGGTATGGATTTTGTAGGGACCAAATGCTATTTTTTAAAATTTTACATTTACTTTTTTTACTTTTTAGACTGGGATGCCTTGAGATTTGACATATTTTTAAAGGGTGTTGTGAACGAAAAAAGGTTCAGAAACACTGTTCTAGTCTACCCTAATCCACTACAAAAGAAAATATTTTTTTGTGTAGTTGTTGAGTTCCACTCACTTCCTACCTGGTAAAATGTTGTAACAGGACAGGAGGTAGTGGTAACATTTTCTAATGGATCCCCAGATAGCAGTAAAAACCTTTCAGGGTTTAGTTTAGTTTACTTTTTTAGGCCTTTACTTTATTTTCAACTAATAATCCAGCAAATAACTCACTTTCTGTCCCTGGGTGGCTATGCTCACTCTTCCACACTATTTATGGATAGAATCATGTTTTTCACCCCGGCTGGAATTCAAACATGTCTTTATCTGCTTTACATGGTGGGCTGGTAGTTGTTTCAGTGCAGCTTACAGACAAATATATACAAAACCACTATATATCCCCTTAATTTGTTTTATTTTAAAGACAATACACCTGTAATTCCCACTGACATCCGTTTTTATTTAGTTAAATATAATATTAAGTAGAATGGAAATAATTAAGTCCAAATATTTATTTTGAAACTGAGCACGCACAACCGTTCCTTATTAAATACAATCCTCACATAGAGATTCTTTTGACACAAATCTGTGTTGGTTACAGAGGAGATAAGGGCCTTTTGAAGGCTTTGCTTTAAACCATGTAAGTGGTTGTTTAGCAGATAAATTGCAGCTAATACTTTACAACAGCTTGACTTGCCATCTTTGACTCGAAATTCAAATGACATTTTCTTGACACATTTACTTAGAAGAGTAGCATGCCTCTTCCATTAGTATTTATATCTAGAAAATAGAGCTGAACAGAACAATCTTGCTTGCAGAACAATGCTCATCTTAAGATTGCCGCACTCTCTGAAATCACATTAAGAAATGTGTTATATTCTTATTTTCTTTTTTTGAAAATTGCATTTTATGTGGGCTTGGTCACCATTATTCAAAGACCACTTTGCACAGAAATATTAAAGCTTAACTCCAGGAAAATAGCAAAATCACAATTGAAATACAGTTACATAAATTGTCCTCTTTTTCAAAGGATTGTGATTCACTTACCTCTACCAACAAGAGAATGACACAGCGTCCTCTTTAAGTGTTAAAAAATACAGTAGTGTCACCTGCCCATTGGACAATAAAAGAACAGTAAGTCATCAACTCAGCATGTTCCCTGTCAGCACATGTGCATGCAGCAGAGCCTGATTGCCTCCTACTGTTACTCCTCCCTCTGCCGGGGCTGCTGTGCAGGGAGAAAGCTTACATCAAGATGGACTAGTGGTATATAACAATACATTTAATTACTTTAAAAAAATTATATTTTAGAAAATTTAAATCAAAGGCTTTATATATCTTTCTGACTCCAGTAGCAAGATATCTTGAGTTTAAGCTCTTTAAACAACAGGCATTTTACAATAAAGAAGCAACAGAATCAGAGGAAAACAGGTAAAAAGGAGCTTATTATCCACTTGCTGGCTGGGGGGAAGACTGCTATAATTCTAATATAATACTAATGCTAATATATTAATACAAAAAATTTATTTTGAAAACATTATTTCTTAACCGTAATAAATAAAGACAATATATACAAAACAACTATACGTCAATTTAATTAAATGCCACAGTCAAAAACTAGTTTCAGCACATGCTATACTCCGTAGAAAAGAAATTGTGGTGCAATGTTCCTTCCAATCATCACCTGATTCATGGACAGACCGGAGGAAACCTTTTTTTTATCAGCAAATTAAGAAGTAGTGAACTATAAAATTGCTTAATTATTTGCAAGAAATGACTTTTGAATAAGTTCAGACATCAATCACAGACTTATTAGCTTCTATTAGCTGCCAGCATTTATTTCCCTGGCCAGGATTCATCATCGTCCTTTAGAAAGGACCTGAAGAGCATTGTGGGTAGAGAGGTAGCAAGATTACATGACCCTGTGGAGTTGTCCAGAAAAAGTAATAATAGGTACAAGAGGTTGAATGCATCCGTGATTCACATTAAACGTCCTGAAATGATTAAGCTGTCTGGAGAGAATAAATTCCCAAGAATGGTTTCCCTCGTACAAGTTAATATTTTATGAATTAAAATAGTGCAGATGTATTCCACAGTGCAGTACACAATACACAGGGAACTCCATATTAGTTCCGGTACCTCTCCCCCACAGGTACACCTGAACCCCTTAGGGAATTTGTTTCCAGAAGTTTATTAAAGTCACCCTAACATTCCATCCTATCCCCCAGTACCCCTCACTTCCAGACCCCCCCATATGCTGGTCTCCAGTGGATCTCAGCCTAATACCAAGCTAATACTCAGCCTAATACCTAATACCAAGCTTGAATGTGAATAAACAGCACCTGTGGACAAAGAAAGCCGTTCCTCAACTCATTAAAGCTACCTAAACATGCCATCCTTTCCCCCAGCACCCCTCAACTCTTGAACCCCATATGTTGGATATCAGCCTAATCCAAAGCTTGAATGTGAATAAACAGCACCTGAGGACATAGATCCCATACCCCTGGACCCCCTTACCCCTGTATGCTGGTGTTCAGTGGATTTCAGCATAAACACAAAGGCATCCTTCCCAGGCTGGATGTGGATATACAGCACTTGTCCCTTTTGGAGAGAAATTCCTTCCTCAACTCCAGTTCCTGTGTGATCTTGTTTTTAAGAGTACCTGTACCCCTGTATGTTACAGTCTCTGAGGAAGGTATCTAAATGCTTTTTGAATGATTCATTACTCTCAGCTGATACCACTGCTTGTGGCAGCGGGTTCCAGACTTTAAATGCTCTAACTGAAAAGAAGCCCCTACACCCTTTGTGGTTAAATCTTTTCTCCACCAATTTTAGGTGGTGGCCTCTAGTCTTTGTTATGGAGTTTACTGTAAAAGGTTTATTGCTGATGTTACCATCACCATAGAACATAGAACAAAAAAATGCAAGCAGTACTTACCCTCTCCATGATCCAGTGCTACCCCACATATCTTCTTCTGTGGTTCAGCACTGGTTCTCCTCCAGTTTGAATAACACCCATGGCATTCAACCAACTTCTTATGAATTCTATAAAAAAAATTAAAAAAAATAAAGGTGCAGGTAGTGCTACAAAGGTGAGGCAACAACCAAGGGAAGGGGGTTGTGTTGGGTTTGTGTGAGTTTACAATTATGCTGTGCAATAATTCACATACATTAACGCATGTTTGTTCAGTTAAGGTTTGAACCACTTAGTATATATGATATGTTACTGACTTTTTAGGTGCCCTCACTGCAACATATTGTTTTATGATTACAATGTATACTTTATTTTGCATACACAATTAAAATTCAATAAAAACATGTGACCTATGAATGGAGAGCCCACCTCCTCCAGCATAGTGTGATGGCACTGTGTGGCAGTGGCACACTGTCCTATTTAACAGAGTATTTGGGGGAAAATGAGTGGATCGTGTTTCTTGTACTCGACTGGAAGTTCGGAGACACTGAACTGAGATAGTTGGAGCTGTTTGGAAACATGACGACTGTAAGTGTTAGGGCAAAAACTCGAAGACATACTTTGCTGAGTAATGTACAGTATATTTGTTTGATGCAGATTCATTTTTAAAAACAAGTTTGAAGTATATGTTAACACTCTTGCCCTAATGCAGCACACCAGAATAGATAAATCTGTGTAAGCCCCAAGTTTTTGTTTTATCAAGCACATATTTGTTAATGTGTAACAATAAGTATAACACGTACAAGTAGTTATTATACTTCACCT
>NW_017306353.1:2005354-2010249 GCF_000935625.1 Nanorana parkeri | reverse complement strand
TTCATTCGGCCCTACTTCCATCCAGTCTATGATGTTGGCTCACAGATTACATAGAGTTATGTAAATCGTTGTGTTTTTGCAGTAGTCTTTATTCTCTTGGCTTTGTGTGCCCAGATCAAACCCCCTAACCACCCCCCCTTTCTTGTAAGATAGGAAAAACAACCATGAAAAACATATCCTATTGACTGATCACTAGGGGAGGAGAAACTCTGGAAGGGCTTCCTCCTGCCTGCAGCAGACTGATGACATCACTCACCCGAGATTCTCTTCTCATGTCTCTGCATAGTCGTGCAACATGAGCTTTGAGTTCTTATTGATCTGTTCACATCAAGAGAGCAAGTTATGTAATCATACTTTTTTTCCATTATAATTTTAGTGCTGCGTTTTACAATATTGTCAGAAGGGTGTGTTAATGTGTTTTTTATCTCATTTTTACACCGCTATAGACCCTAAAGCCACCACACTAATTAGTCCTGAATGTGTTGACCCAGATGGAGACACAAAGACATATGAGTCACCCATGAGAAGGGCAGGGAGCAATGACACATCATAAACTTTCTCTCAATGTTTGATTTGGTGGGGAAGTTTTCTGCCCCAGAAAAAATAAATGGACAATTTGGAATATGTCTTGCACTTAAAGAGAACGTCTTCATCATTTCTTAAGAGTTTCTTTATCCTAAATTTAATTAACGTGAAAAAATATACTTGATGAAAATAATCTTATCAATGTGTGAAACATAAGAATATTACAAACACGCTTTCAAGGGAAATATCCCCCTTCACCAGGCCATTAGACTGTTGCACCTGTCATCACACAGGTATGGCAAGGGGTTGGGGCTCATAGAGAAGATTTGCAACTTGCACGCATTAATGTAATGTCAGGCAGCATTTTCACCCTGAATATTTCATTTTCCAATATAGATATTCAATAAAACTGGTTTCTGCAGGCACATGAATAAAGAAAATGCAAACAAAAATGCATTTCCTTGAGCACGGCTTCGATCTTGTGTCTACAGCCGGCCTGTGGATTGAAATCTGGGTCGGAAGCACCTGCTCTGTCATATATAAGAATGAGAGTTTAACTATCCCGCTGCCATTGTTGACTTAGAACACTCATGAGAATACACGAGAGTGTTAGAAATACATAAACTAATCATCAGAAGGATTCCCACCCTAAGGATACAGAATAATGATAACTACATTTCTGTATGGAAACGTTGATGTCTGTGGGTCATGTTCTTTGTTTTTTATTTTTATTCCAGTACTTAATGATTTCCAGCAATCAATTACCTTGATTTACATCTCCTAAGCCTCTAGGCGACTGCCTGCCTGTCCTACAGTGCTGATTAATGCAATTCCTGTAGTAAACCTCCAACGAAAACAACATTATTAATATTGTGAAATAATGAGCTAATTCTTTGAGGAAGCGGTGTTCACTTCTCATGCTGAGGTGCACAAGGGCATGTTCACACCACAGCGTTGCACTACATGCCAGGTATCAATGCGCTTAGCACACTATCGCACAGTACACCTAACGTGCTGCTGTATTACCATTCATTTAAATGCTCAATGCATCTACCGAAGGCCATGCCTGCCTGCACAGTACCGCAATATCATATGTTGTGGTGAGAGAAAAGTCACGTTTGCACAATGCACGGAATTGTGGCACCAAACATGGCACTGCTATGTACAGCCTGGGGCTTATCTACACCTTCTGCTGCCAGAGCCAGGGGAGGGGATTGCTGGCGCTGCATGTCACCGGGAGGGGGGGGTGGATGGGAGGTGGTTATGGCTGCGCATGTTACAGGGGGGGTGCGGCTTTCACATATTCTGCAGAAGACGTGTATCTAAAACCTCTGTTTTTAACCTTAGCGGTAAGACAGGTTTTTTTTGCATGCTGGCTGGTGAGTGTGCTGGGAAACTTTTTGCTGTTGTACTGTATAAAGCTCTTCCATGTGCACCTTGCTTGAAAGCTGGTTATGAGTTGATGAGTGCGTTTGCCATTTGTTTTGCTTGACTGATTTGGTGCAGTGACACACTGGGGGTCTCATCTGCCGTTGTGATGTGTGGGGTCCCTTGTGCGTTCCTGTGACTTTAAGGAGGTTGGGCTGCATCCTGGCGAACCTGCACCCAATTTTATCATTTGCTACATGTGCTCCAAGATGGAGACTCTCATAGGTTAGAGTTAGGACCGCACTACACAGAGGAGCATTGACAAGGCAGTGTGGCTTTCACATATTCTGCAGAAGATGTGTATCTAATGTCGGTGCATTGGGGTGCTGTTCAAATGAATGACAATGTACCACCATACGGTACTGAGTGCTTTTTTTTATAGTGTGGCCTTAATGTGCGCATACAGGGCATTTAGTGCAATGCTATAGTGTGAATGGGCCCTAAAAGAAACCTGCCAAAGAAAAACATGGAGGCTTCCATTGCTTACTAGTTGTCTAGCTGTGGTGGTGAAGTGTGAACCTCTTCTTTTAGAAAGCATGGAAACCATAGCTGACAATAAGTTAATATAGTATAGTTTAATATATCATTGATTATATCTGTTTAATAAGCGCAAAAAAATACCCATTGATCCTGCCACAAATATGGTGAGCTGATAACTTCCTGTGCTCTCTGCCTGTACTGACTGTTCCCATAGAGCATTAGGCCCAGGTCGCTCTGTAGACTACAGAACATCTTTTTTTGCATGCTGGGAGTCAATGATGGAGAAAGATCTGGGTGTTTTGCTAGATAATAGACTCAATAACAGCATGCAATGTCAAGCTGCAGTTTCTAAAGCAAGCAAAATACTTTCTTGTATTAAAAGGGGTCAAGACTCTAGAGATAGAGACATAATCCTGCCCCTGTACAAAGTATTAGTAAGACCTCATCTGGAATATGCAGTTCAGTTTTGGCCACCTGTTTACAAAAAGGATGTTGTGGAACTGGAGAAAGTGCAGAGAAGGGCGACCAAACTCATAAGAGGCATGGAGGAGATAAACTATGAGGAAAGATTAGCCAACCTGAATTTGTTCTCTCTGGAGAAGAGGCGACTAAGGGGGGACATGATCACCATGTATAAATACATAAATGGTCCATATAAAGAGCTTGGTGCCAAATTATTCACGTTAAGGTCATTGCAAAGGACAAGGGGGAATTCTTTGATGTAATACTGTAATGTGTGCCTTACTGTAATCCATGGTTGTTTCCCTTCTCTTTGCTGCTCTTCCTTTTAAATTTGTATCTCTTCTCATGCTGGGCAGAACTTCTGTTTTGCAGCAGACTGCCTTGTCTCAGGAATGGATATACGGTGTCTGTGTATAGGTTTGTATAGGCTTGAAACCTGAGCCAGCACTACAGGAAGAGGCCCTGAGCTGAAAAGGGAAGTTCTCCCCAAGCATGAGAAGACATGATGATTTAAAAGGAAGAGCAGCAAAGAGAAGGGAAACTACCATGGATTACAGTAAGGCACACATTACAGTATTGTTTTATTTTAAAAAATCTGAGGACTTAATGTCACTTTAACCTTTGCATATGGAAAGGATTCTTCACAGTTAGAGCTGTGAAAATGTGGAATATACTCCCCCAGGGGCTAGTTCTAGCTAGCTCGGTTAATTGTTTTTAAATATCTGGATGTATTCCTAAATGCACAGAATATTACTGGATATTGAGTTCTTATAGGTATATTAAGCATCAGAGATTGTTGATCCAGGGAATATCTGATTGCCTTATGGGATCAGGAAGGAATTTTTTCCACTGTTGGAGCAAATTGAACCATGCTTTATAGGGTTTTTTTGCCTTCCTCTGGATCAACAGGGGGTAATTGTGGGCATAGTGTTCTGTTTAGGCTTTTCTTCTTTTTTCTCCATATCTCTATAGGTTGAACTCGATGGACTTGTGTCTTTTTTCAACCTGACTAACTATGTAACTAACTATGTAACTATCTCCCCTCTTGGTTATGGAGATGAGTATTCAGTGAAAAGAAAACAAGCATTTCGTGAATGGATGAGGAGTGAAGAAGAGGTAGAGCGTGTGTATCTCTTCTTCACCGTACACCAGCCAGAACCATCAGTCTGAGCGACTGAAGCTCACGGTCGGTAGTATCATGCAGGCATAACATTGTTAGCTATGGCCAGCTGCCTTATGGACATAGTATGTAAAGTATTACACATAGCCAATCTCAATAAAAAAAAGTACTTTTTCCTGAAATTTTACTTTAAGATAGCGGGTTAGCATATACCCAGGCAAATTGCATTTTCAAAAAGAGTTCAGCAACAGAAGCCTCCATAATGCTGACATGGCGGTTTTACTTTAAAGCCAAACTCCAGCCTATTTTATTATAGAGTGGGTAGGAGTTAAAATGCCTGTTAGGTTTTCTGTTTCTGCCTGTGACCTCACTGTGTCGATTTCCCCTTACTTCCTGTCCCTGTGACCCCCGTAGAAGAAATAAGGTGAGGGGTTGTTGTCAGAACAGGGAACAGAAAGTAATAAAAACACAGACAAGTCCTATCCCATCCACACTTCACTAAAAATAGATTTTTGTCTGTATACCTGTTGGCAAGGTTCCCCAAATACATCAATAAAATCTAAATAGAAGCTCTTACCTTTCCCTCATTCTACTGAAAACTAAATAAAACATTTTGGCTGGAGTTTGGCTATAAAGCCCAGGAAAACGTTAAATAAACTCGGGATCTAGCCAAAACTGAATTTTTACATTCCTTACTTTATGTTGTCTTTGTGAAGTACCCCCAGTACCAGTAGAAATGTGTGTGTCCTGGTAATAGACTGCACATAAAGACTGCTGTACTCCGTGTGAAAGCAGCCTCTTCTGTGCATTGGTCTGACACACCACCTGCATTGGTCTCCATTCACACCTGAGCAGTTTGTCATGTTTCTTCAAGTTTTAT
>NW_017306353.1:1933423-2005327 GCF_000935625.1 Nanorana parkeri | reverse complement strand
TGCTATTACAGTGATTCATGTTCCTGACTGCGAACAGTTAATTGGCTCAGTGTGTCCTGGAGGCGGAAACTTATGGGGGTTGGAGTGCAGAGCAGAGACTGGAACATTGGCAAGAGTGATCTCTGAAACTGCAACTCCCAGGAGGCTGTGCAGGAGAGAGGAGGAGACTTAGGGGCGGTGGCTGCTGTACTCGCTCAGTCTGGGACAGTCATCTGAAGAGGACAGACCTGTGTAACCCTGTGGGGGTTAAGACTGTGTGCAACAGAGCTGTGTGGTCACTGCTGACATACAGGGAAACACAGGCTCTGTGCAGCGGAGACTGACCTGAGTTTGCTTAGCCGGAAAGGTCTCGATCGAGTGCATGAAGTGAGGCCCAGTTACATCAGCCATCAGGGTGATCCAGCCAGCCCAGAAGAGAGAGAGCAGAGCCAGACGGAGTCGACCGCCAGTGAGTGGAGACCTCCTACAAGAGACCCAGATGACATCACCCTCTCCGTAAGATTCGATTAGAGAGAAAGGGGATGCCGGATTTCTGCTAGCAGACTTCATCTCTTCAAACTGATCTTGGGACCGGTGAGAGGCCTTTTGCCACAGTGACAATCTGTTTTTCATATCTGCATTACAGTATGGGCCCCAACGTTGGCTAGCCTAGGACTCTACTACTGGACGGTAGTCTAGGTAGGGTCGGACATTGTTAAAGGGAGACCTTAAAGGCACATACTCCCCATTCAAGGGAAACGCTTTGAGACAACCAGCCTCTCATACAGTCTGTGCTGGCAGCAGATAGCTGCAGTTATTGAGTTGCAGAGTGTCTTAGCCTGCTGCTAAATATTCTTTCATGTGATTGTTGGGCTTACTATTGCCTCATTTGCCTTCATATATTGTGTTATCATTAAATCTGCTATAAAACTGTTCAAAGGTGTGTTGGTGTGCTGTGGATCCACGATTTGGGCGGTACATTGGTGTAGGGGGATATAAATACCCGGTAATTCAGCCGCTCTTTCGGGGGTGAGCGCTACAGTAACAACACTCAACATGAAGTTTCCCATTATTTTCAATGATGTGGCTTTTTATCGAGCAAGATTGTACATTTATGACCACATAGATGTGAATGGGAGTGCCTGAAAAATAATAACACAAGTGTTTTAGTGCATTCTGGCACCCAAAAAGTAGTCTCCTCCTAATAACCTAAGGCGTATGATCAACATGGAGGGTACTGGAGGGTCCATGCTGGATGTGGAGACTTTCATCAGCCTGGTGAGAACCTCTACAACCCCACTGATGCCTATTACAAGGACCATGGCAAGTGGTAAAGGGCCTGGGAAGTAATCTGGTGTGAAGTTTTCCCGGACTGGAAGGTCCAACAACACAAGATACCACAACAACACAGAAGAACCAGGAAGCAGATGGAGGATGATGATGACATAGTATGTCTCAGATCATACTGCTTCCCATTGGCCAAAACAATGCCATAAAAAACACTTCAAAAATGCCTAAAAAAGGTTCACACATTGTAATGGGGGCTTAGTCACAACTATAGCTCTGCAATCCCCTGACTAAGGCAGGAGGCAACTCAGACCTCTGCAGAGAGACTGCTGCTTTCACACAGATCACAGCAGTCTTTTATCAGGTGCCTACTGCTGGGGCACACACATTTCGAGTGATGCTGAGGGATCTTTACGAGGACAAGAAAAGTAACACCCTGAATTTATTTACACAGTTTTCCTAGACACTTCTATTGCGCTTTAAATATGAGCGGGACATATGCATTCTTTCTCTCTCCCACGCTCTACATTTACAACAATACCTTAGAGTTCACACTGTCTTTAATGTATGTAAATCTAGAGGGTGTTTTCATTGTTTAGTTTCTAGAGAGAACTGCATCAAACATTATACTGTGTGAAAAGATTGTATTTGAAAGTACATATTGTATGTTTTATTGAGCTCTACAACTAAGTACAATGTACACATCTGAATGATATTAAAGAAGAACTCCAGGGAATTTTTTATTAACCCTTGTAGTGGAGCTACCCCCACTTTGCAAGGGTTAACTGCTTGGAGCTTAGGGTAAGTATAAAACAAGTTATACTTACCCAAAGCTCCGAGCCAGCTTCTTCTTAGATCAGTCCTTCCAACGTCTCCCTCCCTCCTCTGTATTAGTCTAAGGTTATGTAAATCATCAGATATAAAAACTGTTTATAGACGTGAGGAAGCTGATGAAGATTACAATGCTGCATCGGAGGAGCAGTCAGGCTGGAGGGATTGCCATGACAGCTGGCTTGCTCAGAGCTTCGGGTGAGTATATCTTTGTTACTTTAGCACCTAGACAAAAACGAGCACTTAACCCTTGCAGTTCAGGCGTAGCCCCACTAAAAGGGTTCATTAAAAAAATCATGGAGGTCTTCTTTATGTATATAATGAACGGCACAGTGTACAGGATCAAGCAGTATGTAGTTTGTAATGGTCAGTGCAGTGCGCAGTGTAGAGTAGACAATGTACAGCACAGTATAGAGAGAGTAGCAGTGTGAAGAATATAAACTACAGCACAGTGTAGGTGATGGGGAAGCGTGAAGCATTCAGCATACAGCACAGTGTACAAGATGCAGTAGTTTGGAGTATGTAACCAGTGCACACAGATAAGCTTGGAGTGTGTGGGTACTTTAAAGTGAACCTGGGCTTCACCCATGGTAACCTCCCCAGCTACTCAAACTTGCCTTCCCTTCATTACCTTGATGCACCATTAACCTGGGAAAGTGCAATACCCAGTACTTGCAGGTAGGGAGAGCATGTGACTCACTCCCCTTCCTCCCATTTGACAGAGCCGGTGCATGGCGATTGGTCACATAGGGAAAAGAATAAAGTCCTCAGCCTTGCGTAAACTCCAAGTTGCACCTTGGAGATTACAGAGGGCTTCTTCTCTTCAATTTTGGGTACATTTCTGGAGAGAAGTGGACTACAAGTGCTGGACCTGCACGGTTTGTCCTATTAGTTTAGCTAGCCAATTATAATGTGAAAGAGTCAGTATATGTGATCTGACTACTGGACAGGCAGCTTCTACATTCCAGAGGATCTCCACTGTCTCCTTGGTTTCTGGTGTCAAATTGCAGGATTGTGAATTGATGTGTCACACTCTGTTTAATAATTCAGATGAATCTTTATTCATTATAGGGTTAAGGGGTAGAAATAGCCAACACGTTTTGGGTGTTCATACAGCTACCCCCCTTCTTCAGGGCTTACTAAGAGAGAACATGTAACAAGAGTGTGATGGCTTGAAATTGTATACCGTTTTGTCTAGTGTGCGAGAATGCATAGAGCTCTTCAGCAGCTCATGGCCACAAAACTGACTCTGGGAAATACAGACATACCATGCATTGGCATGGAGTCCTGTATCTCCCAGCAGTGATCCTGGAGATGCAAACGTACCAAGCCAGCCTGGATCTGCTTCTGTGCTTGGCATGGTCAGTTTGAAAAAGGAACCAAGGGCAAAACCTACTATTATCTTGGAAAGACCTATCCATGGCTGTATTTCAGCAGTGAAAATGACTTTCCTTCCTAAACTTTTATACTACCTGAGGACTCTGCCAATTCCAATTCCCATGTTTGCCTTGAGATCTCTTCAAAACTCAGTCATGTCCTTTATTTGGCAATATAAGCGCCCCAGGGTAGCTAGACGGACTGTATATCTTTCCCGATCTAAAGGGGGTCTAGGAATCCCTAATCTTGTTGCATATTATAGAGCAGCCCAAATAGCGCCACTGGTGGCTCTTCATGCCACCGCAGACGTCCCATTGTGGGTCCTCCTAGAACTGCCCAATGCCCATCCAACCGCTCTCTCTACCATTCTATGGTTGCCCCCCTCTACCAGGCCTGCGCACCTAAGCCCCCTTCTTCTCCACTTTTTAAGAGTCTGGGATTCGGTTAAATACTCTAGCCACCTGCTTTCTCCCCACCTTCCCCTAACCACAGTAATGGGGAACCCAATGTTTCCACCGGCAGTAGAAACCCCCTCAACCTTTGCCTGGTGGCCTATGCAGGGGTACTCCCTGATGTACCATTTCCTTGATGGTGTCAGGATTCGTACCTGTGACTCCTTTGTAGCTAACTCCAATCCCCCACCAAGGGAATTTTTTCGTTATCTGCAGCTGAGATACTGGATTCAATCTGTCCTTAAAAATTAAACTTCACCTCTCCTGCTATAAATTTTTGAACGCTGTTGCATTAACGATCCCTATGCCCCGAAACTTATTCGATGCCCTATTCCCAATTGACTGCCCCTCCCTCTTCCCCGCCCCCAACTTATGTAGCCAAATGGCATGAAGACCTGGGTTCTACCAAGTCTCCAGAGGACTGGGCCTCTATATGGTTGTCCATCTCCAAATGCTCACGCAATATCCTGTCCCAAGAATCAGCATATAAAGTTCTCCTTAGATGGTACCTAGTTCCTGCCAGAATAGCTCGTGCCCTCCCGTCCTATCCCAAAAATTGCTTTCGAGGTTGCACTTCAGAAGGCAACGTTATGCATATATGGTGGTCCAGCCCCTCAGCAATCAGATTCTGGTCGACGGTCTGTAAACTTATCTGCTCCTTATTGGGCATTACGGTTCGCAGAGACCCCTGGCATGCCCTAGTGCATCTCAAGATTCCACAACTCCACCGGTCTCAACAGAAATTAGTAGATTTTGTCTTCTTAGCCGCAAAACACACAATAGCCCATTCATGGAAAAAGCAAATGATACCCTTTGGGGAATTCAAACAACGTATGCAGGGTTTCTTTATCAATGAACAATTGTCTAGCATACTATCGGACTCCTATGCCAAATTTAGGAAGGTTTGGTCACCGTGGTGCGAACTTGCGCTTCCAGACATGGACCCTAACATCTTTCAACTAGCATGAGACTGTCGGCAACTACTCCCCACTTATCTTGAGGTCGTCGCTCCCTCCCCTTTTGCTGTTTCCCCCTCTTTTGCCCTCCTACTCTTCCATCCTTCATACCCAGTGTCTTTTACTCTGTGCCTCCTGGCTTTCTCTCCCTTCTTCCTTCTTGCTATCAATTCAATATTTACTGATATCCAACTTCAGTTACTACGCCTTCCCCAGAAGCACAAGCTTCGCCACAAGCCTACCTTTGTATGTTGGGATGTCGACGTAGTCAGTTTTACACTTCGCTTTCACACATGTCGGACCGTTGTCCGAGCACATATCTTATAATATGTTCAAGTGAGCTTCAATATCAAGCATGTTACGCACTATGTACTTTGTAACCTATTCTTGAGCTACCTGACATTTTGTATGTTTTATAATGCTCAATAAAAAACAAAAAAATTTGTGGAAAAAGGAACCAAGGGCAATTGGGAGGATCACCAGTTAATTGGCACCAACAACCAAATTTTAAAAAATGACAAACTACATTTAGTCAAACTTATATGAGCAACACGACACAGATATAAAACCTCATTGTTTGGGACAACACACACTTTAAAGTGAATAAAAATACATCTCTCACAGGAAACTAAAAGACAGTCAGAGCTGCGGTATATGAAACATTGAAGGACAGTGGCATCACAGGGGGGGGGGGGGGGGGGTTGCTCACCTCAGGTCACCATCAGAGGAGGTGACGACGCCAAAGTGACCAACAGTCATTTGGTGTCATCCCCTCTGAAAAGTTGGGCACTCAGTCATGGACCGAGAGCCCGACAGCTGTATGAGAGAGTAGGGGACCAGGTGGCATTCCTTTTTCCGGCAGATGAACGTACCCTCCTCTCTTTGACCGCATCCATCACCAAGATGGACGACAGGTGCAAATTATGTTATTACGCTCACATGCGATGATGTCACGCACATGCATAATTACATTTTGTGCGTGTGATGATGACGTCATGTGCGCGTGATGACTTACCATCAGCGGCCACACTGGGTGACACATGCCCCAGGAACACCGCGGTTCAAGGAGATTATAGATGTGAAGATGCCTTCAACAGAGGAGTACAGAGGAACGATTTCCTATGTGAGCTGCTCCTTCATTGTCAAAACACAGACTGGTCTGCATCCTGGACCAGGCTGCAATGCTTAACTGCATGACAGTATATAGAGGGGTCACTGAGCCAGAGTATCTCAATCACATTGCAGGTTAACAGAATTGTGAATCCTTTTTTGGCTGCAATATCCCTCATGAATATACAGTATGTTTCATTTGTGTATTTAGCTGATGGTCTGGATTTCCACTTAAACCAGGGATGCTTGAGGCAATGCAACCCACAGACATGCCTAAATATACTTCAGACACAACAGCCCTTCTGCCATTTGCAAGAGTTGCCAGAGGGCTAGTTAGACTGCCACTGTCAGATGTATTTTAGTTGTAAGCTGATATTATGATAAGAAAGTAACATAAAGACTGATTCTGCATGAATTCACATAGGAAAGTTTAACATTTGCTATCTTTTTTTTATCAACTATATGTTGAGATTTGTTTTTCCTTTTCCTGGTGTTCTTCAAGCCAGAGTTAGTTTTTTTATTATTTAAGCTTATGTCTGTGGTTACAGTATATTTAAATTGTGAGTTAGCTGTTAGCTTTACATGCCAGCTGTGCCACCTCCGCCTACTATATGACACCCCCACATCTGAAGATCCCCAGCCAGCCCAAGCACTTAGCATTGGAAGAATATTGGAATATACTTTTTTTTTGCTTCTCTTATTTTCCATGCTTCGAAACCCAACACTAATGCATACAGCGAGAGCAGCTCATTAACAAGACGCGTTGGCTTCGTCCCCTGCAGTCCGCAGTTCGTCAGAAAGATGAAGCTGGGCTTTAACTGCTGTCGCTGAAGATTACAAGGTAATCTGTGCCTGTGGCTTCTCTTTAAATCCGGCATCACTTGGTTGTTTACGGCACAATACCCCAAGAGCGGCACACTAACTTTCTAGTCATTACTACAAATAAACAGCTTCTCTCGACGTGCTCCTGGAATGTAAGGACGCACCACTGTGTACTGAAGTCTTTGAAAATCAATAAGCACATCCAGTGTCTGAAAATAACTTTTATTTATACAGTTTGGATTTTTTTCTCTTTGACCTCAATAAATAACAATGCATTTATATATTAGCTGGTTCCGTTTTGGTAAAAACAGCAACAAACATCACAGCAACATTTGAATACAAAATGGAAGCCAAGCCAAATAGTCAAATGAACTGTATTAGGAGTTAAAGGGCAGCAAATGTTCTTGTCCTAACACTTTTCTTTAAAGCAGAGTGTGGGCCTGCAGCATTCATGGAACTTACATTTTTAAGAATACAACATGGGTGGAGAGGGGAAATTGCCCCCAGGGTCATTCTTACTTTGACAAATGAGGGCTAGAACTAGAAACACGTTGATCTTTTATACTGTCAGCCTTAGTGGCAAATTAACAAAATGTATCATCTATTTAACTGCACGGGGGGAACACATGAAGATGGAAGCCTGTCCAGCCACCAATCTTTTTGAAGCCTCACCTCTGCTATGCACCTCATCTGTATGCTTTAGACTTCCCTTGTGTGTGTCATTGAAGCAGCCTGCCCTACCTCACACACAGCAGCCACCGATTTACTATGCACCCACCTTTTTGCCCACAGCCTGCCTCTGAAGCCACCATGTTATGTCTCAGCTAACAGTGTCTTTTTGCAAGTGCAGACAAATCAGATGACTGAAAGGTCTTGCAACTGATCCAAGCACCCTTATCATGAGTGTTTATGTACCCTTGTGCTGGCACTTCATGTACATGGATACCAGCAAGCCAAAACATTTTCTCAATTTCTGCTGTGATGTCATATCTTATACAGAACCCATTAATACTAATTTACTATGTAGGTTTAAGTAATAATATATACAGAAATTAAAATTTAATAAAGTATTTGTAACTGCTACATACGTATAATACAAGTTATCAACATCAAATTATAAGCAATTCCGTATATAGAAGTGTAAACAGACTTTTCTCATTTTGAGTATACACTTTTTCTGGATTACAATAATATACTGTATGTCAGCAAATATTTGTGATACCAACCAATCGTGGATTATTACTAATATATAGTGGGACGAGTTTAGATGTGAAATAACTATATGACATTTGTATTGCATGGTGGGAATGTATTTTTAAAATACTGTATGCTTTGAAGATAGAATGGTTTTACATTGCATGGCAATATAGTTGTGTTGTATAACATATTTACAGTCTTCCCAATTGATTTACATATGTTTATGGCAGATTATAGGGAATTCTTTATATTTTAATGTTGACAGTTTTTGATTATATCATCTGTAATAGTAATGTAAAAACGTTTTTTATTTCTTAGTATTATACGGGTACACAATTTTTTTTCAGATGTTGTTTGGAGTGCAGAGCCTCAATTTGTCGCTATTCAATTAATAATATATTTAAGATGTGCTTAGCCCACATCAATTTTTGCTGCTGAAGAGAGCAGTCTTCAAAGGCTGCCTACATGGTTCTGGTCTGGCATGACAGAATAAAACGCTCAAGTCTGCCCTCAGAGACTTTATGATTCCCTCATTGAGGGTGCCATCTTGCCTCTAACACAGCCTATCACAGTCCATAAGTCAAAGATACAGTACCTCTGCTCATCATTTGACCGTCCTGTGTCGCTGCTCTCTACAAACATTAGAGGCCAGGCAGAGTGGTTAGATGGAGATACCGGCTAGCCCAGTGGTGGCGAACCTTGGCACTCCAGCTGATTCGGAACTACAAGTCCCATGAGGCATTGCAAGGATCTGACAGCCACAGACATAAATCCCAGAGGCTGATGCATGTTGGGATTTGTAGTTTTGGCACAGCTGGAGTGCCAAGGTTCGCCACCACTGGGCTAGCCAGACATTAGACAAAACGATGAAAAGGCACTGTTTAGATTGCCTATTGTACACATTTTTGGTAAAGAAGGAGAACATTTGAAACTGTTGATGGGGCAGATTTGGAAGTTACCATGACTTACTTTCTTAGGGACTGAAAAGTTTATTTTAACCTAAAAAGTCCGATCTACTCTCCGAAAGTCCGATAGCCTTCTAAAATTAGGCAGGTTTGAAAACTTGACTCACAAATCTTGATGGTCTGCTGCCTTATAAGCTTTAGTGGAGAGGACTCCAAAGAAATGCTCCAATTGATTAGGGGTATACATCATTAAACTGGGCAGTCCCAGTGCATACATAATTATAAATGGGTGTACATGTTAAGATATTACCTATCTCTGATGATTCCTTTGTGCAGCACGTCTAGTGAGGAAAGTGCTCATTTCAAGTTAAGTATCAAACCCTTCTTTCTGCTCTTGTAGTTGGATTATTGAGTAAAGTTATACTATTAGGATTTTGACTTTCTTTATGTGCCCCTTGACTAGGTGCTGTATGTGACAGTCTCCTGCTTATTTGGGGCTCTGGAACAACTTCATGCCCCAGACAGTTTCACACATGCGGGACAATGTTTCTAATATTAAATCTGAACTCTAGAAAAATAACAAAACACCATTACATGCAGGCATGTATTCATTTAAATGCGACTAATCAAAGAACCTGAAACTGTTTTGATATCAGCCTCTTGTAGTCCCCTATACAGCTGAGTTCTGTCTGGAAGAACCCTAAGCCAATCAGATTCTACTGCATGCACATGTGCTGAATAGGAACATGCTGACAGGAGGGGGGAGAAAAGAGATGGCCTCACCTGTCTGCTACTGCCCCTTCATCGTCCAATCAGGTGGGGTAATAGAAGGTGACTAAAATCTGTTCCTTATCTTCAGCAGAGGAAATTGAGGTCACCAACCTGGCTGTGATGTCTAGCAGGGCTGGGTACATTTTAGGATTGACTACACAAAAAAACTATTTGGCTGGCAAAACAGCTCCCTGGTATGTATTTCAACTGTGTATGTTGCTGTTGCATGGACTAGAGCTATAACAAAGGCAGATCTGTGTCTTTAATGGACAGGGATAAAAGATGGGAGGCAACAAAAGGCAGTGTGGTTGGTTGCAGAGGAAGAGATTAATGAGGAGTGAAGGTGGAACTCTACTACTGCTGACCTCTAGTGCTGGTGACTAAATGAGAAATCTGTTGCACTTTTCCCATCTGACCATAGAACATCTGCAGATAATCTACAGTATAGGTGTATGGCCAGCCTGCGAGAGGAATTCCACGTCTTTGTAGATATTTTCTCTCATTTCCTTTTGCTTCTTTGGAATATGAAGTGAAGGGGAATGTCTCGAACTGGACAAAGCCTGTAAAAATAAAACTGACAGGGTTTTAACTCTTCCTCACTCAATCCACCACGAGAAAAAAAAGTTTTGACTATAAATCCGTTTTAGCTTTTACCAAATAGTAATTTCCCATAATTATTATAATTACATTGGATAAAAATATAATGGAGCTCAAGCATTGAGCCTTTTCAGGTGAAAATTGAGAAAAGTCCCAATGGTTGAGCTCCATTATATTTTATCCGATGTAACTGATTTTTAGTGGTGTAGCATCCCCCTTACGCAGTCAGCGATATCCCGGCACAAGCTAACACTACCGGTGGCTCTGAAGGGGTGATCTACAACAAATGAAATAACGGGTCTCCCTGTCTTTCATCTGTAAGAAACCTCTATTATGGATCCACAGCACACCTTAAGTACTGAGGTCGGTTGCTATGGGTTAGTCAACTCTGAATTCTTCTTGTCCAGGGATGATATTACTCGCTTTTGCTCATCAGCACTTACCACCCTCTTTAGTAATTGATTGAAGGGATGTCTAGACTGTAGATATGATGCTTGAAACTTTTATTTAACTTCAGGGAAAGAGGTGGAGGGTGGGATCATCAGGGCAGATGTAGACTCCATGGCTCTGCAGAGTGTGGTTCCTGTCTCCATGCACAGCAGGTAGAACACCTGACATAGCAATACTTGAGGCAGACATTACTAGTCCTTGTCTTCAAAAGCAACCACTGGACCTGCTGCTATCAGGCTCTAGGGTCATTACATGGCTAGTCCCCAGGCTTTAGGCCTAACCACCTTAGACAATCCATGGTAGCCACCCCACAGGCTGGGCCCCGGGGAGAAAGAGAGAGCTCACATGGTCCAACCTAAGTATTTATCTCCTCTTCCAGCATGCACCACTGGCTATCGTTTGCTGGAGAAGGATATCCACTAATAGCAATCCCTCATAAGTTGCTCTGTTCTGTGACCAGGGTACACACAGCAGTACCTCTAACAGCAGGCAGATGGCAAGCAATGACAGATTATTTAGGGGAAACCAAATGAACCCAGACTACAAATCAGCATCAGACTATATACAATCTGACAATACTAAATGTATTAGCACTCTTTCTAGTAGGGTGCTACAGTGATGATATACTACTTAAAAGTACACTAAATGCAGAATTTAAATAGTAAAAATACATTCAAGTACCTTACCTATTAACAAAAATTTATGTTATTTGTGTATCACTCAGCTGTAGATCCTCAAATCATCTCTCAATTGGTGCTGATACTGTGCTTTCTTCTGCAGGGTGGCTAATTTTGTTCCTCATGCTCCCATGTGTGTTGCAAAGTAGCCACCGCTCCAAGCTCGTAAGCAGGGCTTGATTGTAGGAGGAAGAAGCCAATCAGTTCATGTGGTGCAAGGAGAATGCGGATAGGAAAGAAAGCAGATTCAAGATAAGCTTATCACCGCTCTGCTTTTACTGTCCAGTCACAGAATGGGACGGGTCTAGATTGACCTGTGCTCCGAGGAACTGGATTGAAGGATCATGGTCAACGGAGTGAGGACATCTAGTCGAAAAGAAAAAAAAGGGGGAAATCTCTGGACTGAAGCTGAATATTGCAGGAAAAGCTGTTTTTGTTGTCTTTTAATGGGCTATTCATTTTTATTTTGTCATTTTTGGCTGGAGTTCTGCTTTGATTTTATGCAGATTTGGAAAATGTTAATTGCATATTCATGAACGCGTTTAGCCATTGTTTTCTGCAAAGTAACTTTTTATTTGTCCCTTTGGTCCTTTAAAGACCAGCCGCTAATTATGTGTGGGTGCTCCACTTTGACAGCGATTGAGGAGTAAACAGCCTCGTATTTAACATTCATAAAAGATTTTACAACGTCTGGAAACAACAAAAATGTATGTTTTGCACTTATCAGGACAAAACGCACAATTGCCACTGTACAGCGATGTCTGTATTCTCTTTCACATTCCCAATTACAAATGGTCTCTGCAGAGGGAAGACGAGAAACACGGTGTCTAAGCCCGTGTTGGAACTACTCCATTTAATTACTATAGCACAATGGCAATTTCTTGCTACATAATATGAAGAGGCATAATTCCAACACACTATTTGAGTTGACAAATTAATTAACTTGTCACCAGTTATCTTGCAATCTCTACCACATGGGGAGGAGATGTGCCTTTGGCTTTCGCTGATTTACAGCTGCAAGGAACCGCAATTAATGATCAAGCACTTTGTTGTAATATACTGTGTCAGTGAAGGAATTAAAGCAAGAATGATGTATCATCCTTTTGTATGCAGAGCTTGCAAAGCCCTGCGGGATTAAAGGAAGGTGATGCTAGAAATTGTAGTTCAACAATCAGTAATGGTAGCTATGGATTGGAGAATGGAATGTATGCCTTTCACTCAAAATGTATATTCCAATTCTGGGTGGACGCAGTAGGCTGAATTATGCTCCAGCAGCAAGATACAAGGGTCAATCAAAAAGTCATGCCTCCATGTCTGCGACTTGAGATCTATTAGAGTGACAGTTAATGTTCATATACAATGTTATAGAGGTGTCCTATAACCCTCAAAAGAGGGTTGCTTACCTAAGGTTAGACATGTGCATCGGATTTGGACGAACCTGCAAATCAACAAAAATCAGTTGATTTGGCGGTTCGTCCGAATCCGAAATAACAAATGTAATATATGCCCAAATATACTAAAAATATATTCTGGCATAAATAAATTTGTTTTCAGAACACACCGGTGGCCAAATTGGCTGCTGGCGTGTTCTGCGCATGCCCGCCGCCAACTTGGAGGCAAAGCGTATGATGTCACATGACAGTGACTTCACACGCTGAACAAGCGGTGGCCAGACCGGCCACCAGAGTGTCCAGCGCATGCGCGCCCCCATTTTGGAGTAGATCTTGGTTTACTCCAAAATGGCGGTGCGCATGCGCAGAACGCTTGTTCACACCATGTCCATTGAGCTGCATTTTTGTGCTCATTGCACATGGTGTAATCAAGACGATAGAGGCCTTAAAATGTATTTCCACTTTTGCAGTTAAATTTGAGAAAATCCTTCTATATGTTTGTTATGTGTTCCTATTTACACAGCATACCAAAAAATAACTTAAAAAAAAAAAAAAAAATTCTTACCTTTTAGATTTTTCGTTAGAGCAGGTTAGATGGCTGATTCCAGGTTTTCTCAGCCCCTTCACAGTGATCTGTCCTAATGGAAAGACTTAAGACTGAAATTTGAGGACTGTGTTTATTTAATAAGCTTCACTGTCATACAATGGCAAGCTATCTCAGAACCCTCAAGCCTTATAGTACCTCTTAACATTCCAATGAAAGAGAAGCAAGAAGAAACTTTAATCCTTAAAACCCTAACCTAAGTATAAGCAATTTAAACTGCAAGAAGCATTTTTTAAATATTTTTATTAGCTTATGCTATGTGAATGTGAACATGTAACAAATATAAAATAGGTGTTATCCCCAATTGGCTACAAGCATAGAAATACACTTTAAAGGAGAACTATGTGGAGAGTGAAATACACTCATCCCAATAGTTAGAGCTGACCCGGGACACTGCATCTGTCACAGGTCGGTTCTATAGATCGAAAACTGATTGATCTAATACCGTTGATCCCTCAGCTCACGATCTTCTCCCTGCAGAGAGTGGTGACTGTCAGTCACCGCTCACCCCAGGGATTCCACACTCCCCTCTCCATTTCTTCAGTGCTCATTGGAGGGACAGTCAGAGGAGGGCACAGCTGGCTCTGCCTCTAGAGATGCAGTGTCAGCTGTCAATCAGGTAGCAGGGTGGATCTCGACAATATTGTCAGGATTTTTTCTGGCTGCAGCGTGGCTCTGGGCTTTCATCATATAGCTGGCAATAGCCAGCTATATGCTGAGTTCTGGGTCACAGGAGGACATCAGTACAAGGTGTGAACAAAAAATATGGTGAATGTTTAAATTTAAAAAAAATAATTACAGTAAAATATACATTGCCATTAATCCCCCTCAAAATCTCCCCCCTCACTGGAAGTGAAGGGGAAGATTTTGAGGGGGATTAATGTCAATGTATATTTTACTGTAATTTTTTTTTTTTTATATATTTTTCGAAACATATTTATTCCATCGTTCTTGCCAGTTTCTGAAGCAGTTCTGGAAGTCCTCTTTTATAAGTGTCTTTAGTAGCACTATCATGGCTGCCTCAATGTCCTGAATCGATTCCAAACATTTACCTTTCATGGTCATTTTGACTTTGGTGGAGAGCTAGAAGTCGTACTGTGCCAAGTGAATAAGGTGGATTAGGACACACTGTAATGTTTTTATGTGACAGAAATTGCTGTAACAGGAACGATGTGTAATTGTTCGTGATTCATGATTTACGGAACACTTTTAAACAAACCTTTTTCAACCGTAGCTCACAACCAACTGATTGCACCAAACAAGTTGAAACTTGTCACACAAAGTTACTAAGGTTCAATGCACCACTTCTCGTATATAAGATCTCCGCCTTTCCACTGGATGGCACTCGGCAGACAAATTCACCATATTTTTTGATCACACCTTGTAAATGTCCTCCTGTGACTCTAAAGAGAACTACAGCCAAAAAAGGTTTGGCCATAGTTCTCTTTTAAGTTATATATATATAGCCAAACATTTTTTTAGTTTTGGATAGCACAGGAAACCTAATCAGGTTATTTTTTTGCCATCTGTGTCCCATTGCAGAGATTTCCCTTATTATCTTCCGGAGATGCAACAGGAATGAAAAAAATCTCTCCCGAGTTTGAGTAATACTCTACTAAACAGTTGTCCCCAGAATAGGTGTCCTCACTGGAAGATTTCCTCCACCTCTGGAGGAAACCCCTGCCCTCCACAAATGTAGAGGGTGAATCTTTCCAGTGGGGGGACACAGACAGCAATAAAAAACTTGACAGAGTATGTAAATCCCTCCCCTCGCTATCCAAACATTTTTTTTTTAAAAGCTTTGCCTTTACATACACTTTAATTTCCCAGCAGGATTATTTTAATGGGAGAATGCAGATAGGAGAAGTATGACTTGTCCTAATGCATCAGACGATGCAAAAGCAAATTTAAGCTATCCACTAAGCTTAAAGAGACCCTGTTACTGCCCCCTACCTAGACAGATAAGCATACTAAAAAAAACCTGTCTAAATACCCATAAATCAGGCTGGCTTTATTTTTCAATTCCTCTCCACTGCCATGCTGAACATTAAAGGCTGCATGCTCCAGAGGGACAGTCTTTGCAGATCGTATGAGGTTTGCCCGGCCTCTACCAGGACCTTGGCTAATGTCAAGGTCAGGGAAGGAGAGCAGCTAGGCCTCTCAGGGGACAACACAGTCTCCAACTTTCCAGTTGTGTTGGAGGTTGCTTAAAAACACCAGTCTGATTAATGTGTATTTAGATACCTTTACTCTGTATTTGTATGTACCGTAGTTAGGCATAAGGTATTGGTGGGGTCTCTTCAACATCTTTTACACTCCCAAGCTATTGCGTCACCTAAACTGCTAATAACAGATTTATGACGCCTTCCAGCCAATCAGTTTCTCTGTTTGAAAGTCCTTTAATCCAATTCAAAATGACTAGGGGTGCGGAAATTAACGATTAATCCGTCGATTTTCTCTTTCAAGTTCAACAGCCTGACATAGCCTGGAACATCAGGTAGTTAAATATCAGAAAAATTATAAGCAGATTAGATTATTAGATTCTAGAAAGGAAAGAAGGGTATGTAGGTAAAAAGGGCATTAAACTCTGCTACAAACTCCATGATATTCTACTATGGTCAAACAACTAGAAGGACATTCAGAAAGGTTTATGAATTATGTAAAGTAGCGTGTGACAATAGAAAATATAGAGGTTGTGACTTCATTGGGCCCATGAGATCTACGTTAAAACCATGGTGCCCCTTTTTGCTACTGGGTGCTTACATTATATTCTTTACAGCAAAAAAATCTGCATTTCTCTTTTCTTCACATCGGTTTTAGCACTCTGTTACTATGTTTTAGCTTATAGTAGGCTTATAAGGCTTACTAACAAAGCTAGAGCTATTTCCCATTTATTGTATTATATTAATAATTAGTTGCCCAAGGAAGGATTAGGACTCTTAAAAGCTAGTAGGAAATACGAGGGCCCCTCTTTATATTTTGTGCCACGACCCTGCAGCTTTCAGCTACACGGCTGCTATTCAGTTGTTTTTGTTTCTATTTTACCCTCAGGAGGTTCTTAAATTATTAAAGAGTATAGCTAAAGGTTGATGGGATATGATTTAAAAATGTATGTGCTTGCCAAGTGTAAGCCTTCCAAATGTAAATCAGTTTTATATAAGACAAAGTGTTCAGGTTGTTTTACAGGTGCATACTGCTTGCTTATGATGATGAAACAAAATAGTAAAGAATGGTAAAGATGGTAGAGCAAATAGAGTTTGAAATTGATCAGGAATAAAATGTCTATGGTTGCATTGGAGGAATGTGAAAATAGAAGTTGCAGTAGGTTAAATTCAAACATGACTCTTGTTTAAGAAGCTCCATCCATCTTCTAGTGGTAGAAACCATCATACGACTTCCAAGTTCCAGAGGAGTGAAGCTGAATCTGTTGAGTTTTGTGATGTCACAGCCAAGGGTATACTATGCAACCAGGACTGGTAGAATGGCAGCTATTGTAGGAGGATGCAAGTTGTGTCTTTAACAGGTATAATTTCTTCCAATACATTCTTTTTAAAGTGTGCCTGAAGTCACAAAAATGTAGCTATAGTTTTCCTAGTTTGGCCGCATATCTTTTCAGCTGTGCTACAGAGCACCTCATATCCTCAAATCTTAGGTTGGAACCTGGTCACAAAACCTACCACTTTCTTTGTCTTATTATTCGGCCATCACTGTGATGGGAAGCCTTATTGGCCAATGGTAAGATGCAGAAGGTGAGGCCAGTCTCTTATCCAAGAAGCATGGTTGACATTTTCATACAAAGCACCCCTGCGATTTGTGGCTCCCAGATGTTCAAAAGCACAGCTGAGTAGATGTGCAGCTACCTGGTGGTGCCTGCTTTGGCATATTAGTAAGAATGTTACTACTTTTTATTTTTTCAAGTTTGCTTTAACATTAAAATTGAAAGTTATTGGTCAGTATGCAAACTGTAGCTTGAACAGAGTGCTTAGATCAGCTCAGCTCCTGTACATTACTTCAACTTTAACACTGTTTTTCAATACTCTGTGACCACTATGGCAAGTTCCATAAAGCTTCAAGAGGTACCTGAGCTTAGCTCACCCACTAAAGGCACATTTCATGAAAAGCTGTCTTGTTGCCAACTTTGCCAGTGGCATAATTATATGTAGATCTTACACCACTGCTGTAGTTCACAGAGTAGTCATCTTAAAGTATCTGTCATGTCAACATTTTTTTTACATTTTAGATAGAGTAGCAAAGGATTAGAAGCTCTGTTAGATTATTAAAGCTGTCTGTTTCCCCTCTGGGCTGATTTTGCCTCTGTTTCTCCTGGTGACCATTATTAACGAGACAGAAAGTGATAGCAAATGCTCAATTTTTAAAGTTGTCACCAGAAATGCAGGGAAATCTTATGAGAACTTCTGCTCTGGTGACATTTGTCTAATAGCAGAGTCCCCTTTACATTGTTGTGCCTCTGGGACATGATGCAAAGTGAATCTCCCCAACGGAACACAGACAGCTAAAATTAAACTAACATGAGTTTTAACCATTCAATATTCTATCAAAATAAAAAAATAAAAAGTTTTTGCTATACATACATTTTAAAAATCTCATAGTGGAAACATCTTGTCCCATTGTAGAAATCACATTTTAGTGAACCCTGCTCACTGCCAGTCTGATTCAATCATGCACTAGTACAAAGAGAGAAACTGAACTGCAAATTGCATTTCACAGCAAGGTCACCAAACCGGTTTCCCTTTCTGGATATACAATGTCTGAAACATTAATTATTGGTTGCCATTATCTACCGCACTTTGTTATTTTCCTTAATTAATCAACCCATACATGTACTGTAGCTACAAAGAACTTGTGAGCATATGTGCAATGTCTTTCAGACCAAAGCTACAATTTCCATTGTGCTGCAAAATGAAAATAATTTTAATTCATTTAAGTGATTTTTTTTCTTTTCTCGTAAATTAAACATTTCACAAAACAACAACATAAAATATTTCTAAAGAAACCTCAATACCCAGTTTTGAAAATAAATTATACAATAGACATCTGTGCTTTAATATTGTCTCTGCTTGGTAGTATTCTTTTGGCAACTACTTTCAACATAATAAAAAAAATAATGTGATATGATTCTCCTGTGTCCTTTGACAAAATATACAGCTTCAGATTTATACATGCTCTCCTATAGTCTTTACAATTTTGCAGTCATTTCCTTGTGCTTCCAAACCTGCATTACTGATCATGTGAAGTAGGGATGTTATTGAACACAGAGGTTTTTAGTGCGGTATACCTTCATTTCAAATAGCACATGTGTGCTGTAACCCTTAACAACCATATATTTTAGACAAGTGCAAGTTAGATAAAAGCTAGTTAGTGATTGGCTACTATGGTTTACAGCAAAGATGTGCATTTGTAGCCTCATTATATCCCGACAGGTAAATCACATACATTTAGTTAACTTTGTGTTTGTCTTGGTCTTATTTTTATTTGAAGAAAATTGTATTCTTTAATATATTAATAATAATATTGACATTTTGATTATTTTTTTTTTGCAAAAAATATGCATTTTCCTTTAATGGCCAAGAAAACTTTCTTTTTTTAAATAGGTAAATTATTATTTGTATTTTTTTTACATTAAAAATGTATGGGATGTGAGTGATTTACCTGTATCACCATTCAAAAGAATGCACTGTTTCGTTATAGAAACTAGAACCATTTTTTTTACACTTTTTTTTTTGGCAAAATGGTAAATATTTTCTGTACACTGACAAGTCTTTAGGTATCCCTCTATTTTTTTTTTAATTTGTGATGATCCCATGTGCCCATTTTAACCTTCTAATTCTTCTTTTTCCCACTGGAAGTCTTGGCCTGTCATTTGGTAGAACATAGTATTGAAAGGTTTGTAAAATTTCCTCAAGCGCTGGATGACGTCTGGGTCAATTTTGGGATGAGTCCGACCCTTAGATTTTCCCAAGCACCTGGGAGCTCCTGTATCTTCTGGCTTCTTCAGGCATGGGAAGCCTTTGGTTTTATTGAAATAAAAATATTTATCTGTGATAATCCGTTGGAGACCCAAGAAGTCTTGGACTTTGGCCAGCTCTTCTGCTGGGTTGGTAATGAGACGCTCTCCACTCACAAAAAGTATCTGGGAAAGGGGAAAGAATTGCATCCAGCTTTCTAGATGCAAAGCATAGATGCCTATCCGCAGTGCACTCCAACTAGCATCAATCAATCCCAGGGTCCTGTTTTTGAAGGCAAGGACCTCAAATGTTGGTATTTCTGGTTTTTTGGAAAGAGTCTGAGTATAATCAGATATGGCACGAGTAACTGGGTTCCTGACCACCACAATAAGTTTTGTGTCTTTGGCCATTGAATAGATTCGCTGTGGAGCCTCATTGGTAACAAAATAACTGGGTGTCTTCTCCATCGTAATCTGCCCTTCTATCGTTCTTGGCATCAGATCTCTGTATAAAAAACACACATAAAAATATATTAATGATCAAAAAATATTAGTTCACAATACTTCAACACTTTCTTCTCATTCTTCTAGTCAATAGTATAGCTAGCTAGGAGGTTATAATATGGAAGAGTAATATGTCATGTTCATGTCCTAAGAAGTTGAAAAATAGATAAAACAAGTTCCAGGAGGAGAAGCCGGCGCTACAGCCAGATGGAAAGACTTTTATCACTTTATCTGTCCAACACAAACACATTAGCTGCCAGATTAACAGCTGAGTTTAGCATATTCAATTCTCTCACTAGCTAACTTTCAATGCTTCCATAATAACATGAAAATTAGGTGACTGTACACAGGACTGAAGACGTTTTATTTTAGGACAATTCCATGGCATAATAATCTCCTGGGTCCAACTTCATCTTTATTTTTCAGCCCTTCCATCTATTTTGAAATGTTTGGCCAGACTCTCAGGTGAGACAATTAATTTAGGAACAAAGGACAGGATAATCTGTCTGTTAAATGATGTATAATTATTCAATGTTTTGGTAGGACAGAAAATGCTGATGCAGAACAGAGCTACATAGCAAATGCCCTACTATGGGCGCCATATGCCAGATATGCAGCAGAATGGCCATCTGTTTCTACATAAAGATGTAGCTCTTAAAAAAAGCAATTTTAGCAACTAAAGTATATTAGAACATTGCACCAAACTGATTCCTGGATAAGATATTCTGACAATGGCATGTCCCCTTTAAGCAGACTATAACAAAAGAATTTCATACTGTGAACGTCACCTGCCAATATCATCTGTTACAGCTTTGAAAGCTTTTACCTTTTGATCAGGGAAGACAAATACTGATAAGAACGGCAAATAAACCCCTATTCACACTTGGGTGTAATTGTCTATTTTCAATAGAGCAGTGGTTGACTTCAATCTTCCTCAACCGTTCACTTTTGTGACCGCAAAAAGAGTCATTTTATTTGTAACTTTGCACGATACAGTCCATATGGTTTTAAAAACTAACATTACGCCATGGCAAACTCTGAGCGCTTTAAAATGCATTACCAGTAATTCGGCACAAATCCCAACAAGAATGTCACTTCACTGAACGGGAATCAAGAGAATTGTAAAACTGTCCCATCATTTGTTGATAATATATAAGCTTCCGACAGTCATCAGCTGAACTTTCATAAATTCAAGAGTAGCCAGACATACTGTTTATAAGATGGCAAGAGAACCCAAATAGATCAAGGTCTAAAAAGACCCAGGAGAACCTTGCAAATGACCAACGATTAATACCAAACTTGTAATAGTTTTACAGGTATGATTATGGTCAGTCTGAAAGCTTTTTTATGTATGTGCTTGTAAAGAATCATATTATTTCCAGAGCAAGAACATTGCATGAGTGCTTTATTTAATGTTCTTGGTGAGCAGAATGGTCTCAAAGGCAGGCTGTAGAGAATGAATGACCCAAACATCATTTATGTTTCACCTCTTCTTGTGTCGTCCTATGATATATCTGTATGAAATCATACTGGTCTTACAATTGTCTGCAATTTTTGTACATTTGTTCTGCAGGGATGAATGACTGACATTTCCCAAGTCTGAGAATTGGCAACTAAAAAAAATCTACTGACTGTATTGTTGAGTAGTGTAATAATTCTGACTAGAGTCTCCTTACACAAGCCAAATCACACTTGTCCTTTCTTTGTGATAAAACACAAAGTGTATTTTAGACCTGGATTCTTGCCAGGTAAAAAAAAAAAAAGAGGAGCACTTAGGCCTACTCTATTCCCATCCAATCTATATATTTTTTTTTCTTAACGTAATCCATGGTCTTGCAATGCTCAATCATGCTTGTTACAGTTAGGCAAGCAGTCATCTGTAGTCACTCTTTATGTACCCCAGCCTTCTCAACCAGAGTGCCCTGGCACAACCTGGTGTGACTTCTGGCTGCCTCAGGGGTGCCCCAAAATTTTTAACAGCAAAATGACTCTCCCCGGTGTTGATGGTATGGCTACCAGCACCATGTAAATAATGACGCTAAGCCAGGCAGAGTGGAATCCATTCAGAGAAGGACAGAAATGTATCTACATCCAGGCCTGGTCTGCCTGTCACTCTCTGCCACCCTGCCGTAGCTGCAGCTCCTACTGTGGAGGAGTAATTATGACAGGAAGGAGGGGAGCCCTACTTTTTTCCCCCTCAAAGTCCATACCAGACCCCTCTCTTAGATAAGGGTCTGGTATGGATTTTGTAGGTACCACGCATGGATTTTTACATTTACTTTTTTTTTTTATTTATACTGGGATGCCTCAAGGTTTTGCTGATTTTTAAAGGGTGTCGTGACTGAAAAAGGGAGAAACACTGATGTACCCAGTAGGTTCTAATATGCAGCTGGCCTGCTCATTATGTGGTTAGTTCCCAAACATGTCTTCCAGCTTAGTGTATTTTTTTTTCTAAGAAATTGGACATTAAGAGTCCATTACCGCTGTTCTATGCATGTTCTCAAGAGCATGATGTTATACATTTTGGTGCATTGACTAAGGTTGTGTTCAGGCCCGTCTTTAATACTGATCGGACCCTGGGCAAACATTCTCTTGGGCCCCCCTAGGAATTTCTCTCACCTCCCCAACACCCAGAAAAAAAAACAGCACACATAGATCATAGACTTCTCTCAAAAAAACTTTGACTGCAGGATTTCAAACCGATTGCAAGCTCAGCCCTTTACATTATGGGTGGCACCGATATATCGGCAGCCGAAACATATCGGCCGTAAATGCCAGTTTTGGCATAATCCCGAAAGTGCCATTTCCCCTACCAGGGCTATGTGGGGTCTCACCACATAGCTTCCCCTACCCCAGCATCAGGCCCTTCTTCAACCTTGGGCACCAGCTGCTTGGTACTCCTGTGATCAGAGGCGGCTCTAGAGTTTGCGAGGCCTTAGGCAAAACCTAAACATGAGGCCCTACTCAGGCCTGTGGGGTCTCACCAGGTCTCTGTGGGGTTTAACCAGGCTGGTGAGACCCCCAAAGAGTCCTGGTGAGACCCCTCAGAGCCCTGGATTCATCAGGACTTTGTAGGGCCCCAACAGGGCTCTGTGGGGTTTAACCAGGGCTGGTGAGACTCCACAGAGCCCTGGTGAGACCCCGCAGAGGCCTGGCTAAACCAGGGCTCTGTGGGGGCCTCACCAGGGTAGCAGGCCTGTGGGAGGTCTCACCAGGGCACTGTGGGGTCTACCCAGCCTTGTTAGACCCCACAGAGCCCTAGTGAGACCCCACAGGGCCCTGGTTAAACCAGCGCTCTCCACAGCGCTCTCCTCAGGGCTCTCCAGGCCGCCAATCACCAGTGTCTCGGGGGCGGGAGCTGGCAGGACCAGCCAGTGCCGACATAGTCTCCATCTGCTGCTGAAGATAAACTCCAAACTCCCAGCCAGAGATCCTCGTGTGGTGGATGGGAGGGGTGAGGTCTCTTCTCATTGGCTGGTGGGCAGAGCTCCAGAAGACTGAGTGAATGGACCGTACAGACGATCGAGGAAACATATGAGCGCTCAGCCCTGTCACTGTCAAACTGAGAGTCTCAGTTTGACAGCGGCAGGGCTGAGAGCTCACAACGTTGCCTGACTGCGAGCGAGGTGATGTGCTGTTCCAACAGGGGAAACAAGGTGCCCCTATTATTCATAGGGGCGTCGAGCTCCTATGAATAATAGTCAAAAAATGGTATAAAATTCATTTCAGTACAGCGTTGCATGACGGAATAAACGTCAGTCAAAGGACTGCAGCGCTGAACACTGAAAAATGGCCTGGCCAGGAAGGGGGTCTAAACACCTGGTCTTGAAGTGGTTAAATATTGTCTTCATTTTTAAATGAGCTTATAAGAGATGTTGATGTGTCTACTGGTGATTTAAAAAAACGCAAATGTGAAGGATAATTTTATTTGTAACCAAGCATGATACAGTCCATATTGTTTTAAAATAATATTATTAATATTACCACTAATATTATCCTATGGCAAACTCTGAGTACTGTATTTAAAATATATATTTTTTTATAGTTGGTAATGAAACAGGCTCCTAAAAATAAATCCTGCTGGCTCTTGGATTGGACAGACTGGCTCCAGAATTCCATATTATTTTGTCCACCCCTGAGAAGAGACACTTGTTGGGATGACAACTGTCTGAGGGGATTTTCCTCACTTTTAATTTCCTCTCCCTTCCTGGTCTACAGGATGGGAAGTAAATTAGAATCTCCCCAATCAGACACAGGTTAAAAAAAGAAAAACGGACGGGTTCTACCCTTCCTTAGTGTATCCAAAATTAGAAAAATGTTGTCTTTAGTTATACTTTGAGGGCTTTTTCTTACTAGTGTGCATGTAGTAACGTTACCTGTGCTTATTGAAGGGTGCACAGATAACATTTAACCAGTTCTACTATGTTATGCATATATCATTTGCAACCGATGGATTGTACAATGTAAACTGTTCCTTTTAACATAGAAATAAATATTTATTTTGCAGAACAGCATGCACAAATACATATCTGGTTATTCTGAGAATTCTGCAGTGCGCTAACAAAAGGCGGATCGTATATAACTCTTAGCTCTAAGTATGTCTTAAAAAAAGAGAGAATATTTAACACAAATAAACATACAAATTAAAAAACACACACACATTAAGATAAAGCCCTTAGATGTGAACTGGCAGTGTTAACTGTGACAATAAGTGTAATTGATCCTGACATAAAGTATGCCTAAATCAACAATAGGCAGCAGGAGAGCTTGCAGTATAGTCAGCAGACTACAGGGGACCAGTGTGGTAAATTAAAGTTACAGCTGTAATAATAATAATAATAACCATAATGGTATTTTGCATTATGAGAAAGAGAATATGCTCTTTCCAAGAATAAAACAAACCTCAACTGTCCTTTGCAGTTTTCATTAAGGACAAACTCTGTCTGTTGCAAAAGCTTAGAGGGCAGTAAATCTACACTATTAAGGCAGCTAAACAGTCCAAACGTTCTCATTGCACCTGTGGCTTGTGACGGTCTTGAGGTCTGACTTTAGCCCTTCTACACTGGAAGCGTTACAGTTTAGTTTTGAACAGCCTCCCTAAAGCAACTTCATTTTGAGGATGGGAGACGTTGGATAACTCCATATTCACATTGTTCCTCTAGGTACCTTCATTCATGAATGCTGATGACAATGTGGATGGTTCAGTACATTCTTACTGTGTTTTTATAATCTATCAGGCAGGTAGAAGATGGAACATCGGAGGCGGAACAGAAAAGTTAAGGCAGTATAGGCAGGGCAGTGGAGGTGGGACAGTAGAGCTAGGGCAGTAAAGGCTGGGCAGTGGAGGTGGGACAGTGGAGTCAGGGCAGCAGAGGTTGGGCAGTGGCACAGAGCCTGTAAAACTGTTATTATGCCATGCAGCAGTATAGCACAGCTGAAGATGGGTAGATCTGAAGACCACAGATGTGACATTACAAATCGTTTGGCGTGTAAAACCATTCTTATGTGTTTGAGCTGTGTATTATGTGTTCAGGCGGCATTGCCCTTTAATTTCAATATAGCTTATAGAAATAAATCTTTGTAACATTCGTCACCAAGTATGTAACTTCAGCAACAGACGGCACAATATTTGATACAGCTCTGAGATGACAACCCGTTTACTCAACTATGATTAAAGAAAAAAACAGAACCCTTCCACTACACCATATGCAATATAATCTTTGACACTGGCAGAGAGTCATTTTACCGAGACTGCATGGCTCTGCTTGCTCTAGCAGAATCCTCTTTGTTCATTTGCTATCTTTTCTGCACTTTGCTTAATAGGCTGAGTCTGACAGAGCACAGATGGGATGTGCAAGGCTAGCGTTCAGGAACAGCCACTTGAGCAGTATTTGTTTGCTATATCCAATGAGCTGCCTATTAGATAGAGGATGACTGGGAATGGACTCAGTGTATCTCTGGCCATGGGATAAGGCAGGACAGGACTGTGCATGCTTGATGGATGAGGTTTGGCAACGGCCCTTGCAGTGGTTTCAGAAGCATCATTTCCAGTCCCTTTAGCATTGGGCATCGTGGAAAATAACAGCATCAAACCAAAACTTTCATGTCACAGTGATTGATGGGCCCGGACAACATTGCTGTTAAGCAGATATCTGTAAATACATTTGCAGTCTGTGTCTTTTATTGCTAATGCCCCAAAGTCATCTGTCTTATATATTTTGTCCCTTCCAGGCAGAGTTGTCTAATGAAAAGGTGAGTAAGTAATCCACGGTCATGTGATACCAAAACAGTTTATTTTTCTCCTACTATGATATTCATTCATCAAAATATTAGTGTTGAAAACTGATTGATTGAAAGTCAGTAGTCTTGGATATTTTAAAACCATTATGTTTAGAACTTTTACATAATGTCACCTGTTATAGGTAAGTGACAGTTATACTGTAGTTAAGAGAACTCTCTTTGTAGTAATATCAAGGGATCCCATCTCCAACAGTCTCAACTCTTATTTTTACAGGAAGATTCCTGTGCTATTTTTGCCTACCTAATCTGGCAGACTGGAGTCCGATAAGTTAAATACAACAGTGTTCACAGAGAACTTCTGACAACTTTACCTGCACTGCAATACCTAGATGTTATATATAGATAGCTCTCTGCGTCAAACCTGCTTTTGCAGCTCTCTTTCCTGAGGGAACCCAGAACCATCGGGAACAGTGATTACTGTGTTATCACATGGCGGTGTCACAGCCCACAACAGTTTTAGTTTTTCCAGAAAACTGTTTTACATGAGCTCATTTCAGCTACTTCAATACTGTTCATGTAGCTACATTTTATTTTCGCTAGAATACATCAGATGACTATACATAAAGCAAATTGCTTTACTTATATAAAAGTCTGGCAGCAGACAGACCAGCAAAGGAACCAGAGATTAGGCCAAGTTTATCATTACAGGTATCAGACAGGTAAACAGAAGAACCAGAGATTAGGTGAAGGTCAAAACCAGAGTATTAAACAGGTGAACACAGAAACCAAAAACTAGGCCAATTCCACCTTTCATCTTTTTGGGGCAGGTTAGAAGTTACAGCTTACATGTGGTTCATATGAAGAACACTTTTAATTTCAGATAGAAAAGTGGTTGGAGAGAGGAGAGAAGGCAGAGAGTAGGACATTTTAATAGAGAAAAGAAGATGGAGAATAGGAAAGTAAATTAAGGGGAAAGAAGAGAAGAGAAGAGAAAAGAGAAGAGAAGAAGAGAGAAGAGAAGAGATGGTAGAGAGTAGTACAATAAATTAAAAGGAGTGTTGATATTGATGAAGAGAAGATAGAGAGTAGGACAGTACATGAAGAGGAATATTGATAGAGAGAAGAGGCGATAGAGTGTAGGACAGTAAATGAAGAGGAAAGCTGATTGAAATAGATAAATAATAGATAGATAATAAAGAAAGTAGACTTGATAGAGACTTAAAGGGAAATTCAAGACTATCACCAAATGTGAGAAAGCAAGAAGCGCTTCTCATTTGTCAGCATGGTCAGGGGACCGTGCTAAATAATGACTGCTTGCCATTTGTGAGTGTTATTACAAATGCTCAGTGTAGGGCTGCAGTTTCATGTACTGTGTAAGGTAGGTATACTGGCTGCAGCAGAAGAGGGAAGGGGTGAGAATGAAGGGTAACAGAATGGTATGACCAGTGGTGGTTGAGAGGGGGATAGATTTGTGGGGGTAATTTAATTTTCTCATGTTTGGTTAGCAACAATACTTTCCTTTTAAATGGATAGGGAAGAGAGTAAATAGAAAGGAAAGTGGATATGGAAGATAGTTGAGGATGAGCAAGAAGGAGAATGGATATGGAAGAGAATAGATCAAGATGAAAGTCGACAGAGAAGAGAGTTGAGAGTGTAAGAGAAGGAGAGTGGATAGAAAGGAATGTGAATAAAGAAAGGAGAGCAGACAAAGAGGTAAGCAGATGAAGAAAAAGCAGAAAACAAAACAGATAGAAAGAAGAGAATAGACAAACGTGAATTAACAGAGAAAAAGATGGTGCATAATGAGAAAAGAGAACATAATAGATACAAAAAGTAGAGTACTGATGGGACAGAATAATGGGGGAAAAGAGGTGCAGATACTGTGAATAAGAGGATAGAGCAAAAGAAGAGTGGGCAGAGAAAGAGTCACAAAGACAGTACATGTAACAGAAAGAGGTGAGTAGATAACAACATGTAGACAGACTGCCTGTCAGAGAGAAGGAGAAAAAAAGAGAGAGAGAGAGAGAGAGAGCAAGAGAGAGAGAGAGAGAGGCAAAGGGGCTGATTTACTAAAGTTACTGAAGGCAAATAGGCTATTCTTTTTGCAGAGGGAATTTTCCCTCAGCTTACTAAAATTCACTTTGCTTAAAATACTCAATGACATACAAGGAAAATAAAATTAAAAAAAAAACAGTTTTTTTGCTTGCTTGTACATATTTGGATGATTGAAGTCAGCGGAAATTCACCTAATTCACTGAACTAAGGGAAAATTCCCTTGCAAAGTAAACATTGCCTTGCAAAATGAACAGCCTATTTGCCTTTAGTAAATCAATTCCAGAAATGAAACTTGTAAGAGACAGAAGTACAGATGGAGGGAGTAATATAAGCAGAATAGCATAAATATAGGATTTTAGCCATATATGGAATATAGAAAAGGGGGGGGGGGGGGGGCTTTGCAGTTGGGCAGAATATAAACTGGGAAATGGATGGAGAGAGGGAAAGGAGGCTAAAAGATGAAAAAAAGAGATTAATTAGAGAAAGAAAGCAGGAAATACTAAAGCCAGCTATGCAGATAAAAAAAATTTAAAGAGAAAAGAGCTGATATGTGGAAACATATGAGAGTGAATATGAGGGTAGACTGAGGAATGGATTGAGAGACAGGAGGAAAAAAGGAGAGGAGGGTAGAAGGAAAGCAAAGTGTATAGAGGGAGGAGGGTAGACGGAGAGGAGACTTTTTAGAGAGAGGAGAGTAGAAGGAAACAGGCCCGGCGCTACTGCAAGGCAAGTCAGGCGGCCGCCTGAGGGCGCTGCAGGGTGAAGGCGGAAAAAACAGGGCATTTTGACAAGTACTTGTACTTGTCAAAATGCCCCGATGTTTGCTGACACGCGCGGCACCTCAGGCAGTCGCTGGCCAGCTAAATTAGGACCCCACCTGGAGCTCCTCCCACCGGACCAGCACTGACTCGCCGCTGCTCTCCCGCGCCGAAGGTAAGTGAAAAAAAAAGCCATAGCGCAAACACCGGGACATTTTGACAAGTACTTGTCAAAATGCCCTGTTTTTACAGGGGGGAGTTGGGGGGGGGCGCAAAAATGCACCTTGCCTAGGCAAGAATTCTAGCACCGGCCCTGGAAGGAAATGACAGTGTATAGAGAGAGGAGGGTAGAAGGAGAGGAGAGTGTATAGAGAGAGGAGGGTAGAAGGAGAGGAGAGTTTATAGAGAGAGGAGGGTAGAAGGAGAGGAGAGTGTATAGAGAGAGGAGCATAGAAGGAGAGCAGACTGTATAGAGAGAGAAGAGTAAAAGGAAAGGAAAGTGTATAGATAGAGGAGGGTAGAAGGAGAGGAGAGTGTATAGAGAGAGAAGGGTAAAAGGAAAGGAAAGTGTATAGAGAGAGGAGGGTAGAATGAAAGGAAAGTGTATAGAGAGAGGAGGGTAGAAGGAGAGGAGAGTGTATAGAGAGAGGAGGGTAAAAGGAAAGGAAAGTGTATAGAGAGAGGAGGATAGAGGGAGAGGAGACTGTATAGAGAGAGGAGGGTAGAAAGAAAGGAAAGTGTATAGAGAGAGGAGGGTAGAATGAAAGGAAAGTGTATAGAGAGAGGAGGGTAGAAGGAGAGGAGAGTGTATAGAGAGAGGCGGGTAGAAGGAAGGAAGAGTGTATAGAGAGAGGCAGAAAGAGGGAATTATAGAAAGTAAACTTTCTCCTTGCACCTTCACTTTATAGATAACCTAAGAAAAACAGCCTTCTAATATGGTATATACACCCATAAACTGTAGCATACACTGCCTCGCCAAAAAAAGCCACCACCTGGATTTAGCTAAGCAAATAGGTAAGAGCTTTCCATTGGATAATAGGTTTAGGTTCAGCAATGCTATGTGCCCAAAAAATTAAGTCAGCTGCCAACCTGAATATATAACCAGGTTATTCCATCAATGTTTTTTTTTCTTCCCTGATGGCATTGGCATATTCCAAAATGACAATACCAGGATTATTTGGGCTCAAATTGTGAAAGAGTGGTTCAGGAAGCATGAGACATAATGTTCACACATAGATTGGCCACCACAGAGTCCAGAGCTTAACCCCATTGAGAATCTTTGCGATGTGCTGGAGAAGACTTTACGTAGTGGTCCAACTCCCCCATCACCACTACAAGATCTTGGTGAAAAATGCGTGCAACTCTGGATGCAAATAAATGTGGTAACAGTGCATAAGCGTATCAAATGCGACGGCGAATGCATGCCCTAATCAATGCTAAAGACGGTCCATAAAAATATTAGAGTGTTTGACTTTCTTTTGCCCATGTATTAACAAAAACAGGAGTACTAGCCTAGAATATGACACTATAAAATGGGAATTAAACAGAAGAAATAATATAGAGAAGAGTGGAAAGTGAGAGATAGAGGTGACTAGATAGAGAGGAGGATGCTGGATAGATAGAGAGGAGAGGGAGTAGGGATAAGGGAGAGGAACGTGGATTGGAAAAGGAACATTCATTGTGTTGTACAAGTAGAAGGAGGGAGATAAACAGAGCGGGAGAGAAGGATCAGCATGTTCTGATTAATGCAAAAATATGAGTATCAAATGTGACAGCAGAAGTGAGTGTGATTATTCTAAAAACTCTATGAAAGCTAAATGGCATTGCTTGGATAATTCCAGGCCCTATAACTGACAAGAAGAAGGATTAGACAGATTATAAATAGCAGAGAAATGAAAACAATTAGAAAGAGAGAACGGGAGGTGAGTTAAAATAACTGTGTTCCGCCACTGAAAAATCCTTTTTGTCAATCACATTTAGAGTGGAAATATAATGAAAGAATAGATTTCCCCGAAGGATGTTCCACTGGATTGGACATGGAGGAGAAGCGTTGGGGATATAAATGCTGGTTTATATCGCAGGGCCTAACGAGGGAGGGGGGGAAGGGGGATGACGGCAGCTGACAGCTTGTCTCAAGCATGGTTTTTAAAGGCATGTGAAATAATCAAAGACCTGCAGTCACTGCTGTCAATCATTGCACAGGGACGGATGCGAGCAGACACAGGGCAGCCTGCGAATTGAAGAACAGAGATACGGTGGGGGGAAGGGGGAGAAGATGAGTGTGCGGAGACGAGCAGACAAAGCCGGTGTACCTTCACCTCCACCAGGAATTTGGAAAACTTTGTTAAATTGCCAGATACGTCCCTACAGGAAATAAAATAATAACTGTCCACAAATAAACTGAAATAAAATACAGAACTAGGCAGGTGCCGGCAGCTTCCCCACTTCCAGGTATGGGATTGATTTGCAGTCTGGAATGACTTTGATGAACTTCACAATAAACAATTGTCTTTATTGCTCACTACATAAAGCTGGTCACACATGGATCACACCTCCACAGTTTCCTGCTGCACCGGCCAAAATTCAGTTATGGCGGGCCCTGCTGGCACCACCCAGCTTAACAAAAGTCAAAGGTGGAAAATTGTGCGCCGAACAGTAAATAGCAGTCAATCAGTAGTAGTCACTGTGTGGGTATTCTGACAGCAGCGGGTGCTGAATGGTAGAATACAATAACCAGTAGGGGAGATTCCTCTTTCCACGTTCTTTAGGGTGGAGTTGAGTACATTTTTTTCATTTAACCTATTGGGTTAAATAATAAAAATCTTGTATGTTCCATCATCATGATTCTGAATAGCTGAGCTTAACTTCCTGTCTACTACAGAGCAGTCTCCAGCAGCTGTTCATCTACTGGCTTGGAGAAGGGAGAAAGGAGGAGTGGGGAGCAGGGGGGTGGTTCGCCTTGCTGTAACTGTGTGTTTGTGGAGACATACACAGCTTACTAGCACACATAAGAGGGGCTCCATAGGGCCCTGCCAGGGATAGAAGCCACCCTAAGACAGGATATCAGGGTCAGAGCTAAACCTTTATGACATCAAGGAGCAGCATCCATTGTAAGGGATTTCATGAGCATTTCAAATAGCTTAAACACCTTTTGACTTTAATATTACTTTAAAATATGTATTTGCTGAAAAAATGTCATAACTCCTTTGTAATGGGGGATAGAAGGTGGCTTTTTATCCACAGCGATTTTGCAGTTTAAGCCTAAAATGCACCTGTGCCCCGACTGTGAGCATTAAACTGTCAACATAGTCTTAACAATCAGTAAAAGAGCTTTACAACAAGCCATAAATGACCTCTCTAGCTGCTCGTACTGCAAAGTAATTCATTCTCAAAGATTTTCAAAGATTGCAACAAAGATTCTAAAGTTGGGTTTCTAACAGTTTAGAAACACCTGCTGTGTGCTGCTAAGATCTGCTCTCATAGAAAAAAGCTGAGATTTTCGTGCCGGTACAAAGTTAAGAATAGGGTGATCAGGGCAATCAGGGGTGCCATACCTTTACAAGAGCCATTTGGTAACCAGAATGAGCGAAGCGCACTTTCACTATAGATTCCTCCCAGGCGGAGTGCATTTGGTATCACTCGGCCTGTGACATGAGGCGGCGCTATAGAGGAAACATCAGCTTATACGGCTCTGCTCCTTGCGCTGCTACCTCGCTTCCTGTCCAAAGGATCACTTTAAAGCATATCCATCACACCCAAAAAAAATCCAACCCACACATTGATGCCTATACTCACATTCAAGTGGTGTTGCCATCTGGCAACACCACTTTCTCGAAGTCAGGCCCCACTCACTGACATCGTAATTTTTTGTAGCAGTCACATGACCGTTATTTCTGCCAATTTCCAAACACAGCCCTGACTGGCTGATAGCATTGCTCCCTGCAAAAGCCACTGTCAGTCAGGAAGAGGGTGGGCACTGGCTGGGTAGGACTACAAGACATGGCAACAGGTATGTAAGCCCAGGGGTAGACAACTCCAGACCTCTTGCTGTTGTGAAACACAAGTTCCATTGCAAGACTGACAGTTACAGGCATGGCTCCAAGAGGCAGAGAAAAAATGGGATTAGTAGTTAAAGAACAGCTGGAGGGCAGGAGATGCCCATGCCTGTGTTAGCCTGTAGTCTTCATGTGGGAGCACATTGCCACCACTGCACTGCAAAAAGGTAGTGAGTGTTGTCGCCTTACTACAGGAAGTGCCATTGACCATAAATAAAAAAAAATACTGAAGTAGGATGAATTAATAACAAGACCAACTTAGTTGTTGGGTTTTCATGCACTTTAAACATGCTTTCCAATCACATTCTCTAACATAACGGTGACCACAAGAGGAACTATTTAACATTGAACACCCAATAAGAAATACAAATCCAAAATCTGTAAAACTGCAATGGTCTTGTTTAAATACAAAAATTAAATATGTGCTAAAACGTACTGCCTTCATTACAAACGTAAATATATTGGATATTGTAGCTTCCATCAAAATGATTCATGATTAAGATATTTGGAAAGCAAAATGTGCTCCCTGTGGAGTTAAACTGATTGGAATGACATCAAAGTGATGCATTTCTTCAGTGTGGTCCTGTTGATGTTGCTCTGTTGTTCATTTATCATAAGATAAAAAAATAAAAAAACAGTAATATTTCAGATTGACTCTGGCAGAATGCAGACATGTCCCCTTCGGGCTGTGTCTAGATGTGCCAAGATTCACCTCAATCCTTTTTGAAAGAAAGTGTTTGAACAATTGTTCAGCAGTAGGTGCTTTCAACAAGTACAATGTAACCGGGTCCATTTGTGGCATGTGAGAGTTGTTTTATTGCCAGAGGCCCCGGCAGAATATTTAAATCCAGATTATATTGTTTATTTCGGGAATCACAGCTGTCGTTTAGCGGTGTGTGGCCAGAGCACTTGTTAATTTGATAAGATTTTGCTGCCCTTGAGTTGATTATCCTGCAAAAACAGATTTGTTTTAGGGGCACTGCATGTTGGGTGGCAGAATGAGCTTCTCTGGTGCAAAATCAATGTGTTCAGATACTTTATACAGATTTAGGTTGGTTTTAATATCATTAAACAGATTTCCAATCTGTGCTGATTTGTCTGGCTAATGCCTTAAAGGGGAACCTGTCACAACAAGCGTTCCAAGTGGCCTATTTCCCAAATGAGAAAGCTTGTTGTTGTTGCATCTGCATTCATTTATTTTAAAGAAGAACTCCATTATTTTATAAAATTATCCCCTACAATGTGGCTACGCCCAAACGGGAAGAAATACTCACCTGATCCTCAGTCCTGCAGAAGTGACCAATCCCCTCTCTTCCCCTTCATTCTGGTTATAGTATTTCCCTTTGCGTCCTCATGTCTAATAGACCTGTATTAGATGTGATGACATCACAGTTCCTTAGACCACCAAAACCCAGGGGGATAAGAGCCTGCAGGGATCATTCTAGCAGCCAGACAGGACTGGGTATTAGGTGAGCATTTCTTCTTTATTTTCATCTCCAGGACAAAATGAGCAATTAACCCTTAATTAACCCTTGCAGCGTGGTAGTAGCCCCACAGCAAGGGTTAAGTTTTAAAATTCCTGGAGTTCTTCTTTAAAAGGGCACCAAAGGGGCCCCCGAAACCTGGAGCTACATTTGAAATTCCAGCCTTGAATGAGATATAATGATGGGTCATTGGAATGACATCAAAGTTCATCTTCATCTTATTGGGGTTCTCTCCACATAGCAAACGTACTATGTAATAAAGCAGGGGGAGACAACCTTCGCAATCCAGCAATTTTGAAATAAAAATTCCATCATGGGAGTCATGCCTGTGGGTGTCAGAGTCTTGCTATGCCTTATGGGACTTGTAGTTCCAGAACTGGAGGGCAGAGGTTGCCTAACTCTGATACAATATCACAGCATAGACAGTTATAATCACACAAAGTGCATATCTGAAAATATAAAAATCACGCCTTTTGAAGCAAAAGCAACCACACATGGTTTACCTACGGATATGCTGATCCGTAGGTAAAGCCCAACTCCAGCAACACTGCCTCAGATAGCACTGCAGAGTGCACAAGTTACAGGGCAGCACTGGGTTTCTGGCAGGATCAATGGGTATTCTTTCACTTATAAAAAAATAATACAAATTTACAAATAAAACAGAATGCTTTAAGTTGTATATGTAATGGACCATACGCCTGCCATTTCTGGTCCATTGGCTTAAATAAATACATGTATGTATGTATGTATATATATATATATATATATATATATATATATGTATATATATGAGAAAGAGAGTAGAGATGATCAGTAAGTAAATAAAATCACTATAATCACTCCTAGCAGCTTGTGACTGCTTAGTAATAATTTGCAATATTTCTTATTCTCTGTAACTGATTCAAAAATAGTTTTTAAAAAATGTAATTTTTGTTCCTGATCATAATAAAAAAGAACATATATTCAAAACCACTATACCCTTTAAAAAAGTTAAAGAGGACCTGTCACATAGTTTAGGTTAAATGACAAAGTTTCCAATGAACAGTTCAGCACATCGTACGGAGTTTTATAACAGTTCTTTTGCTCCTGTAGCAGCATGTGCATCGTGTCTATAGTAATAACTTAAATTTCCTCCATATCCCTCCCTCTCCATCACCTCCTCCATGCTATCAATCTCCAGTCAAATCTGATGCCTCCATACAATAGAGTAAGTCGCTATAATAAGCAGAAAGATGATGTACAGAGCCGTCACTTATTATCATCCCGGGGGTACTGTCATTCCTTGCATGAATATGCAGCTAGCACAACCTATGTACTTAAAGCTGAATGACACGTATACTTTTGAAAAGGGATTATGTCCAATATAGATGAACCATGTGATCTAAAAAAAAAAAACCTGTAAAGTTAATAAAGATAAATGGAGTCATGAAAATGGCAGTTCATTTATCTAATATCTGGTTACTATATGTGCTGCAGTTCCTACATTATAGATATCTCACATCTAAGCTCTGAATCCTAATTATAGCAGTTTGCTGGCTGCAGGAATGACAAGAAAGTATTACAACCATTGTAAGTAGTAGAGTATTGTACTGTGTTATCCATCAATTAGTGCAGAAAGTCTAAGTGTAAGTGACACCCTTTATAGACTAACTTACACTAGACCTGAAGCCAAAGCGTTTTCTTAGTTTTGGATAGATTAAGGGAGTATTATAACCCCTGTAAACTTTTTTTTGCCATCTCTAGTCGATTGGGGAGATTTCCCTTCCTATCTGATAGCCACAATAGGAAATGAGAGGACATCACGCCAAACTGAGAGGGTCAGCAGGTGACAACTCAAAATGTTCACTTTCAGTGATAACGGTTGCCAGGACCCAGGAGCGTAGCTAGAAATCACAGGGCCCCATAGCAAAATTTTGTTTGGGGTCTGTGATTTCTAGTTATGCCCCTTGCAGGCCCACCTGAGATCGCAAACAGCCCACCTGAGAGTGACCCTGCAGAGCCCACCATAGCCTCTCAATTTATAGCACAGTAGTACTAAAAACTAAAAAGCAACATTTTATTCAATACTGACTTTCAGTCTAAAGTCCTGCAGTATTTTCTTTCTGCCACTAGATGCCCTCAGTCTTTATGGTTGAAAGATGGCCAGCAACATTTTGCTGCTTCCCCTGAGTCCAGGGTGTCATGGACCCACCCTCTGGGTTAACATCATCATGCAGCCTTGTCTCAGAGCATTACTGCACTGAATGGCACTCAAATGCCATTATTATTTTTTTAGGGGGGCTCAGGGAAGAGGAGGGAGTGTCTTTAAAAAAAATAACTCTAGATTTAAAAATTCTAACTACATTTTTTATTCTAACAGTAAAGAAACCAGAGACAACCAGTCAACTAGCATTTTCAGGCATGGCAACTTTTATATTTCTCGTATGAGAGGTTTCCTATACAGCAGGAGTAGGCAAACTCCAGCCCTCCAGCTGTGGTGCAACTACAAATCATGTGAGGCATTGCAAGATGCTGACAGCCACAGGCATCACTCCCAGAGGCAGATGTATGATGAAATTTGTAGTTTCACCACAGCTAGAGTGCCGGAGTTTGCCTACCCCTGCTATAACGTAGGAACGCCTGTGTTTTCACTGTATATGTTTATTAAATTATCTCTCAGGTCTCTTCAATGACAAATGTGTAAAATATAAAAGTAGAGACAGAAGCCATTCTGTACCTGTGGGAGTTTGTATGCCTTTTCTGTAAAGAATTTTTCTGATTTTTTTTTTTTATAATTTGTTCGGAAAGCCATGTTACCTGCTGAATTGCAAGGCATGACGTCATTTTGCAAAGCACACGTGCGCCCAAGGACCAGGGCTGTTCAACTGCTGCCTGCTCCGTGCCACACTATACGGATATGAGAGCATGATAACCATCGGAATGTCTTTTTGAAAGTCAAATTTTTATTCAACACCCTTATTAAGCAGCATTTCATCTCGCAGATCTATTCCGCTTCTTACATCAAAGAATTATATCTGGACGTTGCAGAAAAGCAACGAGAAATGTGTTCCAATTGAAGATTCAGAATTGGCCTGTGCCCTTTTCTCTGATAAAACAGCAAAAAGTTTCCCAGCACACTCGCCAGCCAGCATGCAAAAAAAACATGTCTAATCACTAAGGTTAAAAGCAGAGGTTTAGATACACGTCTTCTGCAGAACATTTTTTTTTTCTCTGATAGGAACGTATCAAACTAAGTTCAAGGCTGGAAATGTTATTCTCCGGCCAACGGACAAGAAATGAGGAAGTTGAGTGATTTTCTGCTTTGTGTTTTAATGTAGCTCTTGGATGGTCTCCACAGAAATGGCAGCTTATCGGCTCAGACATTCAGAGGATTTTCAAGCAGCTATCCCATCCCTTTCCGTCAGAGTGACTCTTATGAAAAGCCTTGGAGTGAGAGCGACTCTTCTCTCCCTGTCAAATGCTACAGAATACATAGGTCTGGGATTGCGTGACATGTGAATTCGCTATCGTTCAGCCTCATTGGGTCTGCTATGGCTATTAGCCATCTTAACCCCTTCATGTATGGAGGACTTGGTGGCAGGTTTGATTCAGGTCAGAAGACTTTAAAGGGAAAATATTAATTTTATAAAAACGGACCTTTCAGTGGTTTTATAACTCTGCATGAGTGAATTCCTTTTAAAAAAGCTCTCTTTTATCATTAAAGTGTATGTTCATTTGTTTTTTGTTTTTTTAAAGTTTTGTTTGGGGAAAGATTAGAACCCCTATTAGGTTTTATTGCTATCTGAGGCTGCATTACAGAGATGTCCCTTCATTTACTGTGCCGGTGACAAAAGTTTTACCAGATAGGAAGTGAGGGGAACTCTGCAACAGCAACACAGACTAAAATAAAAAGCTTTTGTTTTTGGCCGAGTAGGGGAAGGCTAGAACATGTCAGCTTTGTATTGCTCTCTGTGTCCCTGTTTCAGTTTTCCTTAACTTCCTGAAGAAACTGTTCTCATTGTGACACTACGTAAAGGGATATTTCTCTAACGGAGCTAAAAACACAACATGGGCTTCAAACCCTTCCCCGCTTTATTCAAAACTGCAAAAAAAAAAAAGTTTTGACTGGACTTACCCTGTAAATTATAACTTCCAAATGTATTGGAAAAGGCAAGAAGCTATTTCATGTTTTTACGTTGACTGAGGCTTCATTGATGAGATGTCTCCTTACTCCTTATTCAGGGTTGTTCCTTTAATGAGGTAGCCTGAGACTGTTGCCCCAGGCAGCATCCATTTTGGTCACGTCGGTGGGCAGCAGGCAGAGCGGCATGACGAGTTCCTGGCAACCAGTTACTGGCTGCCAGGAGCTGGGCAGGAGAACGGCCAGAGTGTCCCAGGTTGTTAAGAGCCGGGTCGCCACAGGCAACAAAAAGGCTACGGACACTGTCCTTACTTTTAGTCCAAGTGGCAGAAGGCAAGGAAACATCTCCAGCAAAGACGACATTGAGAAGCTGTCAGGGGCTCAACATTCAACATATTTCTGCAGACATTTTGTATAGAGTTCACTTGAAGAAATAATTTTTCCTGTTTATCTAATGACTCCAGTCTGAACAGAGTTTGAGGTACAACTACATGCATCCCCAGTTCTGTGCATGAGTTTACATGAGCCTTTCCTCTTTGGCCGTACATCTACAGGGAGGCTGGTACATCCACAGTTATGCAGGTTTTCTCTTTTTACAACACTGCGACCCATCAATTTATCAGCTAGGGCCTCTCACCAGTTACTTTGAAGACATTATTGCAATGGCCTGTCTCAGGATCGACAGAATAAAGGCAGGAGAGAATATGCAACAACGTCGGCTTAATTCCGTAAAATGTTTATAACTGGGTTTTTTTTTGTTTCTTTTACAAACGTAGGTTTACTAAGACGGAACTTTCTTTTCTTAGACAGCTTGTGAGTGCTGAATTATAATGTAACAGTCAATCTCTCTTTGCCTTTTGACAGTAAGGGCCAGAGGGACTGTGTATGACAAGGCAGTGTTTTTCCACTGCTTTTCAGGTGATCTCTGGCATATGACAAGCACCAGGTGGAAGTTAAAGTGTTTACTTTCCTGGAGTTTTACTGTGACCATGACTGATATTTGCAGCTTCACAGCTTATATGTAGTAATTCAGTCATTCACACTTTGTGCAATTTGATGTACACACTTCAATAGATGCTTCCATGGGCCCATGTGGGTGTAACCCATAGACCCCAATGTAATGCTTGTGCCCTACTTGCACAAAGGCTGAGGCCTTTAACCTTATCACAATTTAGCAAAGAGATGTGTGGTGCTAGATTTCATGATCCAAGTAGGTGTGTTAGTTGCTGGGTCTGATGTAGGGGCAATTTCCTACAGCAGAGAACAAGAGCCATAAGTCAGCTTATATCTCAGAAAAACGTAATGTGCAAGAAGGAAAATTCTAAGCCTGTTATGTAAAAAGTGTCCAGAATTATTATTATTTTTTTTTTAAAGAGTGTTGAGTAAAAAGTCACTATGTAGCCCTGAGGAAGGAATGTTGCCCTGAATGTGCCGAAAACGATGGCTTGATTGACATATGTGACGCACATTCAATTAATATGAACAAGAATTTCACATCCTGTGAGTGCTGGTGATTCCTTTTCATCTGTATTTTTTAGGGCTTTAAAAGGGCTAAAGAGAACATTAACACAGTTGGAATAATTCTGAGGAGTAAACTGGATAATGATCAGAAAGAAACATAAAAACCTGCTCAAGTCACCGGTTTGGCAGCCAAATAGTACTCTTCAGTTAAATTGGCTTGGCATTTTCCTTCCTGCATATTAAGTTTCTCCAGGGATCATGATCTCTCTGTATTCATAGATCTGTCCTCTGGTGAGAGGGCTATTTGTTCCCTCTCTATACGGTCTATGACCTTTTCCCTTAGAAAACAGACATAATCTGCAATCTCATAGCTTGTGTTTTAGGTGGCCTCTAGTTCCTGACTGCAACAGGTCTATGGCCCACAGCTTTTTACACATACCACCTCGCTGTTTTAGTTCACCCTAAATGTTCACTTGCACTGGGTTTTTTTTATTGAGACAAATAATTTTACTAGTTGGATCTTACCATCTTATCCCTCATACTGCAGGCAGATCTGGATCTCATACAATACAGAAGTGTTGCTGAACACTCTGAACGGGTTCCCCAGGCATGGCTGGGCCTCTTGCTGGCCTATGTGGCCGCTGAGTATGGTAAAGCCACAGCAGAGGAAGACAACAAGTGTCCTGTCCAAACATACACTTCACTACATGAAAACTGAGAATAGTTATCTTTACTAACTTGTCCCTGCATGAAGATGTGTGAATGGCCAGAAGGAACATGCTGCATACAACAATCGTTCCCTAAGACATCCACCGATCAGTAACAGAACATAGAACTCTCCAAAAACTTTCTGTTGTAGCAGAATTCAAGGAAATGAATGCAATCCTCTCCTTGTATTCCATCATTTGTACACAGGTCCATTCACTGTAATGTAGCACAGAGCAGTATACATGCACTCAGGTGGCCCTGGAACTACAACACCTTCCTTCTCATCTGAAAGATATCTGAGAGCATCCCTACTGGGCAAGGAAATTGGTGGCAGTCCACAGATGTAGCAATTATTATCAGAGAAAGTCTACAGGCCCCCATCAATGCGACTCTGAGAAGTACAGTGCTTCCCCATACACGGATAGTTGTATTGAGCCTAGAAAGAGAGAGGTGGGGTGAGGGCACACTTTAGATACATCTAGGACCAGATTATCTGAGGAAATACCACTGTGTGTTTTAGAATTGTCCTGTTGCTGTTTCCCCCAACAAGCCTTGGCCAGTGGTGTCTTTGTGTATCCAATTAAATTATCACTTAAATGACTGGATAGGTAGACTGCCATCTTAAAGTGACACCAAACTGGACCTTATTTGTGCATCACTCAGGTGAAGATCCTCAAATCATCTCTGAATTTGTACTGACACTGTCCTTCCTTCTGGACAAAGGCGACCCAAGGCAGGGTGTCACCCGGAGAGGCCACTGGGTGTCACCTGTCGGGAAGCCATCACGCATGTGTGTGACGTCATCATGTGTGTGATCTCATAAGGCTTGCGCGCAATGTCAGTACGGTCACGTGCAGTTAACCTCCTCTCTTGCACAGCTGTCGGGCACTCAGTCATGTACTGCAACTTTTTAGAGGGGGTGACACCAAAATGCAGCATGCCCCCCCTTGTAGGGTAGCTTATTTTGTTCCCCATGGTCCCTGTGTGTGTTGAAAAAGTAGACACCACTCCAAGCTCACTCCTGTAATGGACTGCAATCTCACGTTTACTTAGCTTACTTGTATTGAGATTTCAGTCTGTCACAGGAGTCAGCTTGGAGCGGTGGCTTCTTTACAACAAACACAGGGACCATGGGGAACAAAAGTAGCCCCCCTCCAGATGGAAGGACAATGTCAGCACCAATACAGAGATAATTTGAGGATCTACACCTGAGTGATACACAAATAAGATACATTTTTGTTAATAGGGTACTTGAATGCATTTTCAAGTGTCACTTTAAATCTATGGGCACCTTAAAATAAGTATTCTCTGGCAACAATTGGAATGTATGGTTAGCTATACTTTCGTAATTTTCACTAACAGAAAATGCAGCAGTTTATATTTTGTTTCAAATGTTCACCTTGAAGATAATGAAGGTGCACAATTCTATTGCTTATTTCAGCTGTCAGCTCTGTCCTTCTTTTCAAACAAAAAGTCTGCGAGTTCACAGAAACAGCCTTCAAATGGACGATTAATGCACAAAGAATCCGTTTTGTGAAATGTGTGAATTTCTGTGTTTCCAGGAGGCCCCGGATGGATTATTTAAATCCAGATTACACTGTTTATTTCCTATTCACAGCTGCCATTTATCTGCGTACGGCCAGTACGCTCATTAACATGATAAGTTTGTAGCCATTCGCTGACTTAGCAGCGAAGCCTGCAGCAACAATAATAATAATAATCATTGTAATTATAATGATCAGTGATAAAATTATTGATTTTCTAAATGGAGTTCTTTTGTCAGGGCCTTTTTTATCATAGCAGCAAAGGACTATGGTTTCATCCTGCCAGACCGTGCCAATAATCGGAACAACACATACATTATAAGCCGCCGCGGGTAAACAAAAAACATGGCAAAATGTAACAAATGCAAACAAACCAACGATGCCAAAAAAACAGCTAAATGCAGACAATGCAATTCAGAAGACAAAAGAAACGTTGTTTAAAAATGATAAAAACTAACAGCAAGCAATGGTAGCCTGGGGGCTTCATCAGGCTCTTGTGTCCTTCCCTAATGTTATAAATAGACATGAAATGAAAGTATAATACTATCAAAAAACTTATCGGACAAGAATCTCAGGAACTTACAGATACCCCAGGCAATAGATCTCCATACAGTTCATGCTGGAATAAGTGCTATTGTTACCTACCTCCCTGATAAGACAATGCCAGAGGTTTCTGAGTGGTGCTCACTCGTCCTCTTTCCATATCATAAATATAACAATTACATCTAAAACACTTATGTTTATTTGATGAACATTTAAAAGGTTCTATACATTGTAAAAACAATATATCTAAGAGTGTAAGGATATCCATGCATGGGATGTGGTGTCTGAGTATCCATGGAAGGGATGTGGGATCTGAGTATCCCATGCAGTGGGGAAGCTGGATATTCGAATAATTCAGGAATCACTGCGCTAGGACTGGGTGTCTAAATAACTAGTAAGACCAGCCAAAACTATGTGTCCAAGTGAGTATATAGTGCTGCAAGTAAGTTGCGCTCGGTCTGGGTGAATGTGAATTCTAAACATATAAAGAACAATCACTCAGTTCAAAGGAAAACATATACTCTGCGTGAATGCCAGAGATCAATATTTCAGCATGTGATGAGTATATAATGAGTTATCAAATCAAGTATATAAATTAAAAGAACAACAAGCACAGCGCGGTGTATCAATGTATATATGTGTGACAAAAGTGTCGGGCTCGATCAGTGTCGCCCAAAAAAGAACTCTGTTGTTGGGACAATGTATCAGAGGAACTTAATTACAGTCCGTGTGCGGGTGACCAATAAACCAAAAATTTTTTTCAAGTGCAAACTTGATACAGTGAAAAAAGAAAAATTAATAGTTCCAATATCCTAAACATAAAGAAAGAAAGGGTGGTAAAGTGCATATATATAAACTGTAAAATCCCTGAAATTGACTGCTTGTTATATTGCTGCCAGTATTTCAGATACTTAACCCCTTTGTATCTATCTGAGAGGGGAATCAGAGCGTACTTATCACATAATTTGCACTGCATATTGGTATATGGGTTATTGTGACACTGAGAAGATGTGTGTATAATACCTAGACCTTTACCACCCTTTCTTGTCCAGAAAACTATTTTAGCACTCCTGATTGGGGCAAGTGAGTGCTGCATCGTGTCCTGAGCTGCGGTTTTGACGGCTAACCCGCAGGTGGCTGAACATTACAAATTTATTTTTTAACAACACCTTTTCTTTTTTTTATGTAAAAATGTTCATGATGGTGAAAATAATAATAAAGAAAACCTATTGTTTTAATGGCTCATTACTATCACTGAAGGAAGAGCTCATTCAATATTTTGCACCACTAGCCAAGGTAAATGCCCCGCTGAGACTTCCGAGGCCCTCTGAAAACCCAAGTGGTGGTCATATCTTTCAGTCCCCCTGCATGAATGTCACAGCTGATCTTCTTGTGTCACCTGCATAAGTTCCCTATATATTTCTCCAACTCATCAAGGTATAGATTCAGTGCTGCAGCTACTGGACGTTAAGGAGTTATTATTAACTAAAGCTTGCAGTGAATAGTGCTTGCGCATACCTTTATTTTCTTGTCGAACTGCAATTATGTGCCCTGGGGATCTGCCAACCTCAGATGCCCTATATGAAAATCTCAGCTTTTCAGCTTAGACAAGATTTGGAACACCCCTTCTATCCCTGAAACTTCTCATACTTCTAAGCACAAGTAGATCATGCAGTAATTTGTATACACGGCAGTAGCAGCCTGTCAGATGAATCAAGAACATACTAAATAATAGTTCAATTAGTTCAAACACCTTTAAATTACTTCTATACGATAATTAATACAATTTCCCCCTATAGGATTATTGCAATTTTAGTCAACTTTAAAGTTGCTTATATGGTTCCTATCATTAGGGTAGTCACTGCATTTTAGGTTTTTATGTTTTGTTGTCATAGGACATTGAATCACAGTGGATTAAATTTTTGGGTTGATTAACAGCAATTGATTCTTTCATTTCAATGTGAAAACAGATCGTGTTGTCAGGAGCAATTTGACTGCCGACTTGGCTGTTTGGAACACAAACACATAGCTAGGTGGGAGAGGCACAAGCAGACATCTCCCATGCTTGCCAATATCAGAAGGAAACAATACCAATTAAAAAAAGGACTGCAGCCAAAACTTTTTTTATCGTTTAGTTTTGGATAGACTCTTTTTTTCCGTCTGTAATCCATTGAGATTTCCCTTTATTTCCTTTCCAATAGCCACAACAGGAAGTGAGAGGAAATCCCTCCAAATCCCTGGTGATCAACGGGATTACCAACGAATGTCTTCATTGGAAGATTTCCAATCTATTCCTGGTCTAGTGACAACCCAAAATTTAAGATTTTCTTTCACTTTTAGTGATAATGGACCCCAGGACAAATAGAGAGGGTGAATCTCCCTTACAAGGTTCTAGTACCTCTCCATTTTATCCAAAACTAAAAAAAAAGAAGATTTGGCTTTAGTTACACTTCATCAATTTGCAGCTCCTGCGGCACCTATAGACTTTAGACTATGAGGGTGGCTGGATCAGGCCACTATTATGCATTGAAAATGGATGCTTTTACCTGGAATGATCATGTGTGGTTTTTGTTAGAAATGCAACAGCATATATATGATTGTATTACTCGTGTAATTATGACTTTTGTGCTGTAGATGGCGCTGTAGTGCAGTGCTTGTCTATGCTAGTCTATGTTAGTTTTTTATATGCTTACTTATCTATGATATATACAGGCTATATACAGGAAGTTATCTCTGTATGCTGTATAATGCTGTATTCTGATGTAATGTTCTCCTAAACAAGTAAAACTTAATTGAGCATTCCTCAAGATCTCAGTGCTTTATCTAAACACAACCAACAGTTTTCTTGGGCCAACTATTGGTTTTAAGTTCAGCTACCTGTGGCTCTCATTGTTTAGACATGCATTATTCATGCATGTGAACATTGTCTCACGGGTGTGAGGAAGAATAGGGTGTCTCTATCTCTGCAATATATTCATATTTCACCATGGGTAACCCAATAAAAGTACTGCAAGTATAGAAAAATACCTGTTGATCCAACCAGAAACCCTCTTACAGCAACTTGGCCTATGCCTGTGGGTTTTTTTTTTGACTTCCTCTGCATCAAATGCAGAAAACTTACCCACACAGAGGTTGAACTTTGTGGACCTTTTTTTTCAACCTTATCTACTGTGTAACTATGTAAATTCGGTGAGCTTCTTCCTGATTGAGTTGACAAGTATACTTATGCCACTGTAATTCAAAGCAGTGTTGTCCGCCCTGTTTAGTTTTACCTGCTGGACTACAGAGCACCTCCATGGGTGGGGGGTTAGTTCAGGAGAGGGGAGCTCAGACCAGGCTGATAACACTGATTGGAATTTCAATTCAGCAGAGGCACATTGTTATCAGCTCGCAAAGAAAGTTAGGAGCTAATTTTTTTATGGTAGATCATCAGGCATTTTTCTATACTTGAAACATTTTAACTGCTTCAGAACTGCCGAACGTGGATAAATGTCCGGCTCCTGAAGCAGTTTTACCAAGAACACAGCTGCCGAATGGCTGTTCAGATACAAAGTTCGGGCGGCTGTACAGTGTGGCGGAGTGTGTGCCCCCTCCGCTACTGGCCCCTCCACTGTCCCCCATGCAGGCCTGGAACCGGTACAGCGGGTCTCTCCTTTTAAGAGGGAGATCAGCATGTTCCCAGCCGCTGATCTCTCCTCCAATCACTGGACCCGGAAGTGATGTGTATTACATCACTTCCGGTGTCACTGTGTACTTTCTCCAGCTCCTGTAGCCTGGAGAGGAATTGCTGCTTCCTCAGCTTCTTTGGGGTCCCTAGGTGACATTAGGGGTCTGACAGTCCCCTAATGCTTCCATGAAGAGGACCTGTCACATAATATTTGCTATTACATAGGGCGCTTGTAATCCCCCTATGTGATAGCAATAAAGTTAAGTGTAAAAAAAAAAAAATTAGGTCACAAGTCCGGTGCGCCTACGTACAAAAACAAAAATTGAGCTACACATGTTACAAATCACCACGAACGTTGAAGTGAGAGCAATAATTCTAGTGCCATCAATCACTGTTAACCCTTAACTGATGAGCAGTAAAAGCTTTTAAAGCATTGCCTATGGGAAATTTTAGGTATTGTAGTTTTTTTGAAGTTTCACAGGCGCACGCAATTTTAAGGCTTGACATGTTTGGTATTTATTTACCCGACATGCCCCCTTCTTTTATAGTTTACAAAAAAATGGGTATTACATTCTGTTTCTGTGCACTAAATTTCATTTTAGTGCATTTTATCCTAAAAATACTGCTTTGATAAACATTTGCGCAAATCCTGTGCGACATAAAAAATTGCAACTAGCATTTTTTTTTACAGGGCCTCTGCTTTCAAAAAAGATATAATTGGTTGGGGTTTTATGCTGTTTGCTAGCCAAAAATTCCGATTTTATCATGTGTGCGCAAATAATATGAAATTGCTCCGGATGGCAAGTGGTTAAAGACGCATGGGAAATGTGCTGGTATTGTGGACATGTTTTGGATAGGTTTTTCTTCCCTCAAATACCCTTTAAGAGTTACATTTATGTGAGTGGTCACTTTCATTTTCAAGGTGTATACAAATGAAAGCTCTGCTGATTCTTAATTGTGAAGTTTAATTAAATGAAATATATGGAATGATAAGATATCCTTAATGGCATTTTCACTTTCCATTTCTTGTGTATCTTTAGAAAAAAAAAAAGGATATCGACCGGCATCATCGTTTGTTGGCAGCATTCAAATCAAAATTCTTCTCCATGATACCAGAGGTCTCTGTGAGCAGGTTTGACTGGCAGCTGGTAAAAGGAGTCTTGTTGACTTGTAATTGACTGGTCAGAATACCATCTTTCAAAAGGAAGTCACTTGTCTTAACAGTGACATTTGACCTTATTAACATCTGTCTGCGCCTTATGTGACTCATGCACACACAGGTCAGCCAATATTGATGTCATATTTCTACCCACTAACTTCATTCACTATTCCTGATATTGATTTGATTTATTTACTCACACAAGTGACCTGCTCAATGCCCTGCATAAACTCATAGTTTCAGGAGTAAGCTACTGTTATTCAGGTAAGTTTTAATCAATACTGAGTCTTACACAAATGGAAGTGTAGGTACTCTATATCCATTTATTATGTTATTAATTAAAGAAGAACTCCAGGCAAACTAAAAAAAACCCATACCCTTGCAGTAGGGTTACCCGCACACTGCAAGGGTTAAGTGCTCATTTGGTCTAGGGGGGGGGGGGGGGGGGGAAAAAAAAACAAGAAATTTTTTTTGGGGGGGGGGGGCTCAAATAAAGCAGATATAATCACCTAATCTATGGTCCCTGGGGGTTGCTAGACCGGTCCCTGCAACCTCTTCTGCCCTTGGCTAAGGACCACTGACACCATCACATCTAATGCAGGTCTTTAGGCATGAGGACAATAAGGGACATTCCATAGAAGGAGTGGACTGAGGATCAGGGAAGTGTACATCTGCATTATTTGCACACCCTAGAAAAAAAATAGCACTTAACCCTTGCAGTGCAGGGGTACCCCCAGAGTAAGATTACATTTTTCTTTACTTCTAGGTCAGTATTAAAGAAAGCTGGTCAGAAAAGAAACCAAGAAGATATTCAGAAGAAGAAGATGAACAAGAATTTCAGAAGAGGAGATCAGCAGTGGCAACCAGGAAACGTTTCTTTTCATTCCCACAGTGCAACTCCTGTAAAATGACAGGATCAGCACTCTGGACAGCTCATGCTCTCACTGCATTCTATAACAGGTGGTGTCAACATGAAAGGGAGGTGCGTGCTGCCACCCCTCCTTTTTTGGCCACCGGTCTGCCTGCCTAATGTGTCCAGCTGGTAGCTGGGAGACACATCATTGTCACACACAAAAAAAAAAAATCTCTGCCAGTTTTAAGCCGATAAAAAGCAGGATCAACACTATGGAAAGCTTGAGTTTCTATCCACTTATTTTAAACGAGTAGTCTCTATAGTGTGTGTTATTACATAAGATCACAATCACAAATCACCAGGGGTTATTTATTTGCTATGTAGGATATAACCAAAATAAGGGAATCAGCAACAATGCCTTAGTCCCAATTTGAGACATGGTAGTGAGGAAAAATCTCTGTTATGGGCCGCAAAGAAACTTAAACAAGTTCTAATCCATCCAAAAACAGTTCTGGCTTCTGCTCAGCTTTAAAACCTGATATATCTGTAGAGATAATTTATGTTACACACATTTAGGATAGAAATCTTCCCTATGTGTGCACCTTCCTATGAGCTGCACGGTGCATAGAATGATCCAAGAATAGCTGGGAATCTTCCCCAGCTTTAACATTAAACATGAAGATTAATTGGTTCTGTTCTCCTTATTAAAACTGAATTTAAATGAATATCGGAGTATGGAACGAACTGTGAAAAGAAAGTGCAGAGGCTGGAAAGTGTATTCATGATTATAAGTAAAAGGCAGCATGGATTTATAAAATAGTGTTCTTGTCCAGACAAGCTGGTATTGTTCTATGAGGAGGTGAGCAACAATCTAGATAGGGGAAAGTCAATAGATGTCGGGTGTCTGGATACTGCTAAAGCACTCAATACTGTACATCATAAACGCTTAAACCTAAAGTCCACCTTACAAAAATAATGGTAATAATAATAATTAGGAATGCACCAAAACCGGGCTTTCAGCATCGAGTACGAGTACCAATATTTTTTTGTTGGTACTCGCCAACACAGATACTGGAAGTCCCATTAAGGAAGCCAGGCGGCGCGCAAAGACTCACCATCCGGCTTCCTGATAACAGGAAGTTCTGGTATCGGGATAGGCATTAGGAGCATTTGGGCGAGTATGAGTACTCACACAAATACTCCGTTTCTGCACTGATACTGAAACTAGTATCGGTATCGGTGCAACCATAATAATAATAAATGCACACATAAAAGAAAAACATAGGCATTATTTTTTGTATTGAAGCCAGCAAAGTATTACAACTGCACTTAGTAGGTGGCGGGTGTAATGAGGCAGAGGCAGGAAGTGTCAATGGTCAACTACATTGAGAAATAGACGTTCGCCTGCTGCTATGGCAGCTTGCCATCCACCAATCAAGGGATTTTGATATTTGCACAACTCCTCCCAAGAGCCAACCCACTGCTTGCATCAGGGCTAAGGGTTCTTGAGAGGAGTATTGAGGCAAGGTGATGTGATGTTTTCAGGAAGCTATGTACAACATCATGCTGGCCCCTCCCACCAGCCATGATATGCCTCAATTGCACAGAGAACCACATAGATCCAGTGATCACATCACTGGGTATAAAATAAGGTATGTAATGAAAATGGAAAGGCTTTATTTAAAAATGACTTTAGCGTGTTGATGATGGGGAATGGAGGAACCAGGAAAGGCTAAAATATAAGTAGATTAAACTTCAGATGAAAGAGATGAATCTGCACAATTGTAGAAAGGATTCAACTCTAGAGAAAGGCGCAGCAGACATCAGAACAATCAGACTTGGAGCTGTTCCCAGCTCAGCCTTTTTTTCTCTATAACATTTTGCCCCTCCGGGTTTAGGACGAGTATCCCTCATGCCTCCCCCCCCTACGCTCAGCAGGGAGGGTAGCCGGGCTATCGTCTGCAGGGGAGTGAAACCCGCTGCTGTTATCTGAAGTCGCAGAAGCGACTGAGAGTTCTCCGGACGGACATTAAATCAAAGCTTGTGGAAGTGATGGGAATCAGTCAGGCAGCTCCGATTCAGCCTTTATAAAAGGCAACAGCATCTCTGGCCCGGCAGAATGAAAATCATAAATCTTTATTATACGCTGTCCTAGTCGATTTCTAACAACCTCCGTCTATTGGAGGGAGCTGATTTTTTTTTCCGTTGATGCTGTTTTTTTTTTTTAAATCTATATTTTTTTATGCGTTAACGGAACAACACAGTACTTCATAAAAATAATTCAGCATTAATCAATGGCTGCTCCAGAGAAAATGTGATGTCTAATTCCATGTAATATATGTACGTGTCTCAGTGTGTAGGTGTGCGTGTGTTTTTTGTGCATGTGTGTGGGCATGTAATTACTCTCCAAATAAAAGTAAATCCACCATTACTAACTATAAGAATATGATTTACAGAATACATCAAGTAGATATAATTCCAATCAAAAAAAACTCAAATAGGGTTTAACATGTAATTTCAAAAGTCATTTTCAGCATTTTTTCAATCGGCCGCTTTCATTACAATAATACCCGGTGATCCTGTAACAAAAGAATGAATCCTAGACAAAGGGGCACATGTCTGGGTGGGCTGATAGAAAAGGAAATTGTAAGGGATGAGTGTGGGTGTTAACCAACAGAGATATCACATATTATCGAGCCATCAAATTGAGCCTAATGAAGGGACAGTGCACTGCCCCGAAACGTTACCATCCTTGTGACAATATGTCTATCCATCAATGAAGACATTTGTTTGGACACATTTCTACGGTGTACTGGTGACATCTTGTATCTCCATTGATCTAGATGGTGCTACCTGCAGTCATTTCAGCACCCATCCTTAAAGTGGACCTTTACCCCATTTGACTAAAAATCACATCAGCATACAGCTCTGCATGCTGATATGAAATAATCTTACATGAATTAGCTAATCAAAGATATTTTTATTTCACTTACAATTTTTTTCCCACTTACTGGTCCACTTTTTCACAAATGGTTTAATCGTACCCAAGTGTTGCATCCTGTGAAGGTAACATCAGCAGTGCATTGCTGGGAAATCTCATCTTTAATTTCACAAGATCTCAGGGAAAGGTATTTTCCTCCCCTGAGATGATGCGCATGATCACATGTCCTAGTCACATGTACCAGAGTTCCAGTGATAGGGAGATATATTAATCCACCTTGACGGAGCCAGAAAGGAACAAGACTATTTTGTAAGATTATATTTGGGACAGGTTGTTGTATGCAACCATCATATAAACTATGGCTGACTTTAATGGGAGTTGAAGGAGGGAGGGCTACCATTGTATGGCAGAGTTTTTTTTTTTTTCAATGTTACCACTGAGTTGGTGTGTAATGGAGTGTGGCTGATATAGGTGACCAATGAGTCATAATTGTGATGGCACTGTCAAGGACATATTTCATTGGATAGAGTATTTGTGTGATGGTTTTGGTAATGTTAGGATGTTAATGTTGAACATGTTAACTTAATTCTATGTATTAAAGCTGTGTCCTAGAAAATATTCCAAGAAAAAAACCTGTATTGTGTTTATTTATGGAGAAGTGCTGGGGCGTGGCTGTAAGAAAGTAGTCAATCTTGGTATTCATCTTCTTTTGATATTCGGCCCTACTTGTTCATACACTTTTTTCTGTAGGCATCAAACAAACTACTCCAAGTGAATCTTCGTCCATCAACTATGATCAGGTGCTGGTCCTGTGCGTCTTGCTGGTGGATAAGTACCAATGATATAAAGGATTCACAGCAGCACAAGACTGTGAAACATTTCTTTCTTAGTTTATCAAAATGCACAGGATACCTTCCCTATGTGTTTCACACTCACAAGTGCTTGTAAGTGTGAAATGCGTCAGAGCTAATTTATGTGCAATTTAATAAACTAAGAAAAAAATATTGACAATTGGATTGTGCACTGAATCCTTTAAATTTAAATTCTTGGTCATTCTTACTATAGGGTGACAATGCACTGTCCCTGTCTCCCAGTTGTCCTCCTGCATTGTCACCCGGTCCTACAGTTTTCTGATGGAGACTGCAATTGGTCAACACACATTGTTTAAGCATGGTCCACTGTTGCTACCTTCACCCGCCCTGACAATGTGGCTACAAAAAGATTGCAGAAATGTCACCTGTTTTTGATATTGTGGTAGTTTGGGGAAGTTAGCACAAATGGTGAGCGCTTAAGGGCCAGTCTTGAAGCTGTTGTAACATAAAAAGGAGAGTCTTTAATTTTCCTCCATAACAGAAAAGAGCTTTACTTCAGCAACACAACATACAGTCTGCTTATGTTTCAGCAAGTAGACAATATAACCATGTATCACCAAGTCAGGATTGTCACATATCCTCTATGTGACTCTTCCACACATCCCTTGTGTGTCACAGGCTCACTAAGCTTCCTTGGCTGATTCCCAGGTGCCTCCAGCACACACACAGCCTACTGGCTCCACTCTGGCTTCTGGGTGGAGTCCTCCTGACATCTGAACAGCTCTGTTCCTCTTCCCAGCTGGAGCCCAGAACATCAGCCAGCACCTTTTCCATAAGGGCTGTGCACAGGTGTGCAATTAGGTGCTGACCACTACTAAACGATGGACCCAAGAAAAAGGAGATTTCATCCCTCCCAATTCTCTTAGAAATCACCCAGTTCCAGGATCCCATGCTAAATCCAAAAATCCTGGAAAGAACCACAAAGTCAGCTCTTTCCCAGTACTAGAATTTCCTTAGTGTTTACATATACATAAAATCTGAAGTCTGGTGAAAAAAAAATAGTTTTGGGCATACAGCACCAGCCACATAATTTACCTTTAATGAAATGTATGCCATGTCCAGTTGGCTGCTGCTTTGTTTAAAAATCCTCCTTTCATCGAAGCCGGTTCATACTCACATCACTATACTTTTAATGGGGGTTAAGAGCAGCGGCTGCAACTGTGAAGGACTCCCATCATTCACCCTTCCTGTCCTCTCCCCTTGACCATTCACAAAACTTCTAGTATTGTTTTTACAGAATACAAGGCGTTGGGGTGAATAGGCAATGGTAGAGGAGAATTAATGACAACATTTCCCCACATTTATTCACAGGACTCCTTTCTGTAAAATAAAAAATACAAGGAGTTTTGTGATTGGGTGAGGACAAATGATGGGAGTCCTTCACAGTGGCAGCCATTGCTCTCAACCGCCGCAGCATCGGAAGTATCATGCTATGAATAGGTTCCAGCTTCACTGAAAGTAACCAGCAGCCAGCCGGACATTGAATACACTTCATTAAAGGTAAATTATGCGGTTGCTGCTGTATGCCCAAAACAATCTTTTTTTTATACCAGACTTCAGCTTCAATGTAATAAGCGCTAACTAGATCTTGGTCTTCATGTGCAGTTACCATTATAAGCTTCTACATTTCTAAAGCTTTCTATATCAGACATTAAAAGGAAAAATATCTCTGTACTTTGACCATCCTGGCAGCTAGTATATCCCTCTGGATCCAGGGTTGGCAGCCTGTGACACTTCTACTCTTGTTAGACTACATTACAGGCTGCCCAAGGCCGCTCTGGAGGGTTAAAACTGTAGACGACTGCCAGAGTGGCAGCGCTTGTGTAATCAAAATGCTGCAATCTATTTCCAAAGCGTTAGTAACATAAAACAGTAATTATGAAAAACACTTAATTAAGGGGTGATGTTTTAAATAAAAAGAATGCGGCATGCGGGAAGGGAAATTAAAAAGCTGGAGTCTTATTTGCATGTGTGATGGTAAAAAGCGTGCAGCTAATTACCAGTGCAGGCTGATAAGGAATAACTCACATTACTATCTACAGCACTTCTCTACAGGAGACTTGGTTGTGCAGAGAGATAAGAACTTCATACATACTGTACATTCAATCACAGAATTGCATTTGTTTTTTAATAATATGTATAATTGTGTTTGTCTATGTATCTCTAATCAGCGTTATTAGTGGCTGTTACAGAGGAATGAGAATCGAATAGACGTGCTCACACAGAATAAATATGGAGAGCCTGGCCATTTGCCATGTAGGAACAAAAGACACAGTGGGATGTTGTGGCAATGTGGGCATTCTATTAACAGTTTAGATAATTATAAGCAGCTTTATATGGACTCACATTACAACCAGTAAAAAAAAGGGGAATGTTCAGAATTCAAGTTCACACTTCAAAAGCCTATGCAACCATAGCAAAGAAAGAAATTAGGAGCCTAAAGTGGACTTGAACTAGAAAAGTGATTATTTGTTATAGGGAGCATCTAGAAATGTTAAAGGTGGCTAAGCAGTTGCATAAAAGAGTTACATTGTGTCTTAAATTCCTCCTGAAAAATAGCAGTGTACATGCTGTACCTAGGTACTGCTATTGTGTACCCCCATAGCTGTATTTCTGTAGTGTGAGATTATCTAACGCGATGCAGCCTCTAACTGATATTCTTACCAGATTTAGTGATGTTACCACTGTGTTACTTACTGTTCCACTGTTCTCCATGTTGTAGAGGAAGCTAAACCTGAGGATATGCAATGCAAGGATCTCCAAGCTTCTGCTTCATTTGTGCTTTATGCACCTCTCCTGCTGCTTGGGTGCGGATGCAGAGGGTCCGGACGGAGCTCGGCTTAGGTGCGACTCTCCGCCATCACGTTCCTCCTGCTGCTTTTTGATCACTACCTCACCAGTCATCAGACTAGTCATTAGGGGGTGGATCTGGCATGAGGAAACAAAGCCCTGGTCCTCTACCACAATCACCACCTCCTCATAGAGAAACAGTGCAGGTATGGTAAGTCAGGAATGTTGAGACGGTTGCTGTTGGCAATAATAGCGACTAGTCCTTTGTCCTGTGTTTGTCTATTTTGGGAAGTTTCCACTGTTCAGGACCTCTTTAATAATAATAATGCTACTTCCAAAGAAGATCTGAGTCTAAATGGTGGGAGTGGGCAAAGTTTTAATAATTATATTTTTTATTACAATCTTTCTGTTTGAGAGAGACAGCAAGGAGCTGTAGATGTATTGTAACTAGGGATGCACAGATACTTTTTGAGTACCAGTGCAGATACTTGGCATTTTCATGAGAACTACCAGGGTTGCAGAGGTTGCAGCTGGGACCTGGCTCTGGCACTCCACCACTGTCCTGAAATCATTAGTCTGTATTGTTTTAGAAAAACTGACAATAAAGAAAAATGTATCAGTACTCGTACTTGTAAGTACTCGGCAAGTACCAGTACTCGTACTCGCAAAACTGGTATCTGTGCATCCCTTTATTTATAGTTATAAAAACAAAATCGAACATTAAAACAGAGATGTACTAATCCCAGGAGCTCCGTGTGCTCCTTACACATGACAGCTGCCTCCTAATTTTTTAATTTGTCTCTAGTGTAGTCTTGGAGCTGAAAAGTATCGGTACATGTACTCATACTTGTACCGAGTACTGTACTTGGTATCTGTGCAACCCTAATTGTAACTACTTTCAGTCCATTACAAGCAGTGATTCACCAATCAATTGACTACTAATAAAAAAGGATGGTTTAAACTGAAGCACTACAACAATTCCAGGAAGTGCTGAGCTAATAGGCGGTTTGCATGCATTTCAAGGTTTCATTTTCAGCTTTGACTAGAATATGTTTTAAGAATACCTGGGTTTAAGTTAAAAGGTAAAGCATTATGTAAAAAAATTAAAAAACAAAAACGTTTTCCTTGACCTACTTTCCTTACTATTGGAGAGAAGCTAATCTGTTGTATATCACCTAATATCATAAATGATTGTCAGTGCCTACCTTTCTCACCTGCATCATGTCAAGTGATAGCACATGGCACACAGAGCTATAAGAGGAGCTGCTATTGTAACATGAAAGTTTTTGCTTTGGACCTGATCATTGATATGGTTTAGTAAGAGTAGATAGTTCAGGGCCTTTTACTAAAGGAAAATTTACCCCAGACCCCTGATCATTGATATGGTTTAGTTAGAGTAGATAGTTCAGAGCCTTTTACTAAAGGAATATTTACCCCAGACCCCTGATAATTGATATGGTTTAGTTAGAGTAGATAGTTCAGGGCCTTTTACTAAAGGAATGTTTACCCCAGACCCCGGATCATTGATATGGTTTAGTAAGAGTAGATAGTTCAGGGCCTTTTACTAAAGGAATATTCACCCCAGACCCCCACAATGTGACCAATCAATGATAAAAATCGGAAGGTGGGGAAAAGTTCATAACCCATGTGGATTCAGGAATCCACAAGCAACATCTTTAAATTCACAAGATCAATATGATCGTAGATATTTTTGATGCTTAACTAAAAGGCATATAATATAGTCTAACCCTAATATTTCTCCAAAAAATAAAAGGAAAGGAAGAAATGTGAAATGACAGTTTGTCAAGATGGGATCAGTGAAGTTCCTTGATTATCCCATGGAATAACAGGTAAAACTTGGCTAGTCATGGTGGGCAACAACATTCCTTATAATTTTCATTTCTCTCTCTCTTTTAAATGCATAACCTCCTCCTAATCTTGTTTTATATGATGATATTAGTCCACTACAGTGAGCTAAGCCCTGGATCCTCATGTTTCAAAACTGCCCTATCTAGGGTTAAGCAGAGAGTTTCTGATAGCTGTTCTATCCTGTGGCTTTTGGTATTGACAAGCCCACTGAACAAAATGAATGGGAAAAATATGGAAGGTGAAGACTACAGTCAAGATTGCCAGCCTCTGATGCTAATCAATTGCAGTATATCATCAGCCAGTCATTGTCAGTAACTGTACAGTAATAGAGGTGGGACCAACAATGTATAAGAAAAGTCTCAAAGGTTAATAAAACATAAGTGGGAGGTGGAAGTTTATGTTATGGCCTGGGTCTAAGCCTAACACCTCAGTCACTTACATTGAAGAAAGCCTAGTGGTCTCCTGCAAGAAATAGTGGTTTCCTATCTGTATTGAGTTGTCAGGGTAGGATGTGGTGACAGGTATATACATGTAATACCTTCATTTAGCCACGTGGAACCTGGAACAATCCATTATAATCATACCTAGCCAATAATTAACTCAATAAGTGTATGCAGCTTTCACTCCATCAATAGTTCACTCTGTGACCAGTTTGTATAAACAGATTTACTTGTGCAGTACTGCTTCAGGGCCTGAGTCTACTGATTAGTGTAAATACTAAACACAGACCAATTAACAAGGCCTATAAGCCTGCTTATCACTTGTCATTTAGTGCGAGAATCCATCCAACACTAAACATGGCTATTGATTTAACATTAACAGCCAGAGAGATCCACTCAAAATAAAAATCAGCACAATAGAAGATACAAGATTCCCCTGTCTAATAGGCCACGTGAGCTGTTAGCACTTTTAATAGCTGTGTGTAATGGAGATGAATGCAGACTGAGAAAGGGGAATACAATCTGAAAGGCCATTGGTGCTAACTGCTTCAGTGCTTTTCTGTATTACAACGTGCCTAAAATGGTAATATAAGCAGTTTACTGTCTCTGATCTGCTGCCCTTACAGTAATCTATCATGCAAAGCTGTGAAACACTTAGAAGTAGCACCAGACTACCTTCAGTCACTGGTGCTGGGGTATGGAAATAATCCCCACTTCTGTGCATGCCATAAGACAGCACCAGAGACGCTAGATGACTGATCGCAAGGGAAATATTGACTGGCTGTATGTTGCTATCTATTATGCTTGCCTCCCTATTGGCCAGCAGACATCCATCAGAATTTGTAGTCAACAGGCAGGCAAGCAAAACAGCGGGCTATACAGTCTGGATCTAAACAGATATGGGTCAGTTTACATCGGATTACCCCTGACTCCATCCAGGTCAGGAAAAGCAGTAGAACAGAGTTTCATTTTGGAGGACCCGATTGTGATGGATCGGAGGTAATGCAACGTAACTCCAACTTCCCATAGTCCTAACATGGGTCCAGTAAGTTCAGTTTTTTTCCTCCATTGTAGAAAGGAGGAAAAAAACAGACAGGCAGGGATGTCACAACGGTGACATCCGTTCCGAACTGCTCCGATCAGCAGTGGATCCGTGTATGGATTCCCTGCTGATCGGATCTGAGAGGTGCCCATGTGAGAGGGGACTTACACAGCTTGCATTTAAGAAAAATATGTTTAATAATATATCAATAAGTATAGAGCAGAATTTATGTGTCTTTTAGATCTGCATGTTGTTTAATTTTAATGGTAAAATAATATAAAAATATATTATATAAAGAAAAGAATATATAAAAAAGTATAATGTGATTGTACATGGTAGCAAGCCAAGCATTTAAACATGCAGACTTGTTCAGTTACTGAACTTCCAATTTAACTGAACTAGCAGGATCTCAGTTTTTTTTTTACTGGGAATGGCATTCCCCTTTACTTAGATGTACTAAGTTTTCTGCTTCTTTAGTAGATACTTTGGCAATAAGAACATATTCCCAAAGCAGCAAATATTGCTAACATTCTATCTAAATGGGCCCCTAATCCCAGTGCACCAAAACACTTTGCACACTGCAGATCTGGTCATGCTTCCTCGCAATAATGGAACGTATTGCTTTTACTGAGTCCAGTGAGCATTACTGACTAAATCTCTGAGGATTTGCTAGCTGTGTTCTATATAAAAAGCTCACACAGGTTTTGGATTAGATTTAACAAACTGGCATGACATTTTGTTGTACAAATCACAATGCAAGAAAGCCCAGCCAAAATAAAGAGCTTAAAGTGACCCTGAAACAAACTTGGTGATTCAAACTGAGCTTATTAAAAAAAGCACATCAGCAGGTGGTACCTTCATTGAAAGCTCAACATCAAAATGATTAGTAGATCTAAGGTTAAGGCAGCTGAAGCTAAATGTAAATCTCAAATTGTAAGAATTGAACTTGGCCCATCTCTTTTACCTGCTTATTGGCACTGAAATGTGATGGGCAGCTTCAGTGACCAATAGTCTTTGGTGGTAACTGGGGACAAGGTTACACAGAAAAAGTTGTGATTTGCAGATAACTAGGTGTTTTGATGCCTGGTTACTCCCAAACATATCTATCAAAAGTGAGCTTTTGGTGGGTTGTCTTATTACACCCAGAATACTCTGCAAAGACGTCATAGAATTCCATACCTAATATTTATTTTGATAATAATATTTATTATTATACGGAATGCATATAGTGCCAACAGTTTTTGCAGCGCTTTACAATGTAAAGAAGACATTACAATTACAATACTATTTAAGACAAGATGGCAAGGAGGGCCCTGCCCCTGAGGGCTTTCAATCTACAAGGGAGGGGCAAGTGATACATGAGGAGGTAGCTAATTAAGACTTCATACAAGTAATGGATAGCTGCGCCAGATTTAACAATAGTCAGCAGCCTGTGAGGAGGACACCACAATTCAGGTCAGTAGGGGGGTGGGGGGATTGCGTTGCAACCACATTTTATGTTAAACCCCAAATATAGGTGTAGCATTCAAAATATGGTCCAAAAGGAAACTTAGCCTTTAATATTTCCTTTTAAAAGCATTTGCTTGCTGGAAACTATGAACAGTCGCAAGTGATTTTGTTAGCTAAAATTTCTCCCATTTTTCCTTCAATAGGAACATGAAAAAGAAGAAAAAATATGTATAAAAAGTAAACAGAAATGTTATTCTGCATTCAAATATAATGGAAGATGTCAAGCTTTGCAATATAAATGGAGCAAACTGCATATTGATCTTCTCCTCCGCCCGTCCCCTGTGCTAGCTAGGCTGCGTCCTCTAATTTTATTCCTCTCCTGAAGCGAAGAGACGTAAAGGGTTACAGGCTCAGTGTCCCCAGCCTCGTCATCAAATCCATTTCTTCTCAGGGCTGCTGGAGGTTACAAACAGCAAATCATCCGAGATATAATCTTTTCCTTGAAACTAATCTTTATTGAAGAACTCATAACCTCTTGTAACCTTCCTCCTGCTGCCTCCCAGCTCCTGTCCCGCTTACAGTAAGCCTGACAGCTTTTGGGAAGAATGCCCGCTGTGGAATAAGATAAGAGGGCCCCACTTCCTCCCTGCAAGGTGTCATGAGACTTCTATATGATTTACGCCCTCCGCCGCTTGCCCACAACCAGCAGGTAATGTTTGTCCCCTGAAGTTCTTTTAAACCACAAATGAACCGTGAACGCCAGCTGAGGAATAGACCGTGTTGATGTGTTAAACCAAAGACATAAAAAGCTGCAATGATCTCATTGTCGTTGAGCGGGCACTGGTTTGGCATTGACAGTTCAAGGTCCTCCAGTTCAGTGACCGGGAATGAGAGAACCAGTCCTGCTGGATTATCTCCTTGAGGGGAACCTGTGAGGATAGAAATATGGAAGCTGCCATGTTGACTTTTCAAAGCTAGACTAAAGGTGGATATTCAAGACACAATTTAATGCAGCTGTGTATTCCTTCAAAACTCGTTACCTGTATTTTTACATGCAGCTAACAGAAGTAGCTCTTGATATAGCTCTCTGTAATCTCTTGCACTGCAGCACTTCAACTAGGAGTGGGAGGAGCAGCACTTGGAGACAATCAGGCTCTGTTGTGCTGGCTGGGAACATGCTGAAAGCAAGGGAGAGCAAAGTGAGCAGCATTCATGGCCTAAATGAGAACCAAAATGTACTCTTCCCAATAGTTTGCGTTGACGTGTGACACTGCAGCTGTCACATGCCGGCTCTATAGCTCGAGTACTGAGTGATCACAAACCGCTGATTGCTCAACTCACGGCTTCTCCCTGCAGGAAGAGGCGACTGTCAGGGATTCTTCTTTCTCTATTCCTCCAGCGCTCATTAAAGGGACAGAAAGGGGAGAGGGCAAACACAGCTGGCTCTGGCTCTAGAGAGGCAGTGCCAGCTGTCAATCAGGTAGCGGGTGGATCCCGACAATATTGTCAGAATCTTTCCCAGCTGCAGTGTGGCTCTGTGCTGTGAGCGTATAACTGGCATTACTTGGCTATATGCTGACTTTTGGTCACATGAGTACATTAATAAATATAGTCTTGTGACCCAAAAGAGAACTACTGTATAAACGAAAAAAAAGGTCTGGCCATAGTTTTCTTTTAATAATGTCTTGCTACTGCTATATTGTCCAATCAGCAGGCAGCAGATGGGAAGATGACACCACTGTATCCCATAACTCTAGCAGAGAAAGTGGTGTCACCCACCTGGCTGTGTTGTCTGGCAGAGGTGTGCCAATCACAAAAATAGCTGGAAAGAATGAGATATCCTTTTGCTGATAAGACAGTTCTCATTTATGTATTTCAACTGTCCTTTAACTTCTTCCTGTAGCTCAACCCTCACATACTGTCTCCTTTTATTTTACAAACTGTTGGGAAATACATCCTGCATGATAATGATTTAGAAAGTATGGAAGCTGGAGTAGAGGTTGTTGGTTTTCGCAGTTTAATAAGTTGAGAACAAGTATGCAAATCTGAAATGCAGAGTGAAGTCGATACTCCTGATCCACATATGTAATCTTAATCATTAGCCTCAGTAGGTAAGAAAACCACACAATTAACAGGACATCAAGACAACTCATTTTTTAGATGTGGCTAGCAGGGGCAGTCTTGTGTTAAGAAATCCTATTCATTTTAAATGGGCTGCCAATGCACCAGAATAGACAAAAAAATGCACCTGGACCTTTTTTTCAACTCAGGACAACACACAATAGTGCATCACTGTGCATTGCAATGCATGTGTGTTTCTTTAGTTTGTTGGGTTGGTATTGAAAAGGGATGGTGTAAAGGGGTCCTTATTGTTGACCTGTACTCAAAAAGTGAAGATTTGCATTGTTGTATGTAACATTTAGAAATGCTAACTGTGACTAAGCAGTAACCTGAAAAATGAATATTTTGTCTTGAGTTCCTCCTTAACAATAGCAGTGTACTTCCTGATGTGTAAGTCTGCCTAGACACTCCTGTGTCTACTACATCATAGTTGTATATCTATAGTGTGAGCTCTAGGTAACACACAATCCAATACTCTGACTGCCAGTCTCAGGACTCTCAGCTAGTCTCAGGAGCCCCCTTACTGGAGGCTCTGACAAGAGGAAGCAAACCCCTGCCTCTACCACGATGACCATCTCTACACCAGAGACACAGTGCAGGATAAGACATGGTAAGTCAATAAAATGTAAAACATCAGCTGCAGGAAGCTCACACTGGAGACTAGACCTTTGCCTTATGTCTGCATTTTTTGTGGAACAGCTTTCAGAATTCAGTTCCTCTTGAAGAATGAACTAATTCCTCAATTTCTGCACAGTTACATGACAAATGTTAGCCATAAAATAACAGCTGGATGGAAGTATGGAAATCTGTACACTGGGACCTTTAATATCACTGTGAATCAGAGGCATCTGTGACTCACAGCTGCAATTATTGTGGCTAATACACTCTACAGTTACTCCCGGCAGATATTGATATCATGTTATTGCTGATCCTAAATAATATGATAATACAGTTACCTTGCACACAATTATGAATGATGTACTAATTCTGGAGTATTGGTTTGTGTGTTACAGTGCCGCATAGTAAATATATATTAACTTGTATGTTTCCATACTGAGAAATGAGTAGATGTACTGTATAAAAGCCTTCAGGAAAGAAGAGTATGTTGCTCATGATAACTAATCAGATACCGTTTCTTTTATTTTTCTTGTGCAGGTTGGAAAGACAGCACAAGTATCTCGCTGGTTGGCATTGGTCCCCGACAGACACCAAGTACAGCCCGGTGTGTGCATCAAGTGCACAGCAAGCTGGGAGGGAGAGGTTTCCTGGAGCTTGGATGCCTGGATTATTCACTTGCCATGCCATTGCTTTTAAATGTGAGTGCAACTATTATATGTTATGTTAAAAGAGAACTATGGCCAAATTTTTTTGGGCAGTGGTTCTCTTTAGAGTCACAGGAGGACATTTACCAATGTCCTCCTGTGACTCATAAATCAACATATAGAGTGCTATTGCCCGCTATATGCTAACAGTGCAGAGCCACGCTGCAGCAGGTAAAGATCCCAACAATATTGTCAAGATCCACCCCCCCTGCCTAATTGACAGCTGGCTCTGCCTCTCTAGAGTCAGATCCAGTTATGCCAAACCCCTCCCCCATCAGTCAGCGCTGGAGGAATGGAGAGGGGAGGGGGAATCCTTGCAGGAGCAGTGACTGTCAGTCAGGGAGAAGATCATGAACTAAGCGATCAATGGTATGTGATCACTCAGTTTTCGATCAATAGAGCCAAAGTGTGACAGCTGTAGTGTCACACATCAGCTCTACTCATTCAATATTTCTCCTTTAAATAAAAATAGAACCCCACACTGCAAGGGTTAGGTGCTTGTTTTTTTTCTAGGTGCTAAAATAGCAAAGTTATACTCACTAGAACCTTGGAGTCAGCTGGCTTTTACACTGCTCCCTGAAGACCGTCTCCTCCTCTGCTGCAACGATGGTATATCATTTGGTGTTCTCACAATCTATACACAGTGTATTGGACGTGATGACTCAAGATCCTTAGACTGCTGCAGCGGAGGGGGAGAGAGGTTCCAGGGACCAGTCTAAGAGCAAGCCGCTGTGAGGTCCAGCTGAGTATAACTTTGTTACCCTTTGTTACTTAGCCCTTGTAGTGTGGGGGTTGCCCCACTGCAAGGGTTAAGAAAGAGTTTGTCCAGAGTTCTTCTTTAAGGAATCTCTTGTCTCTTGTTGAGATAGTGATCCATGATTTACCATGAGTTCATGATCAAACACTGATAGTTAAGCTACCCACACTCTGCCAGCATGTCACCAGTCAATCAGCAGAAGAGAAATAGCTAATATGGCTTATATCATCTCAAGCAACTGCTCACTGCTGCTGTTCTTTCCTCAGAAACAGCATATAGTAAGGAGTTATGTTAGGGAAACTTGTGCTCTACTAATGATAGAAGAGGAAAAAGCATGTAGGCACTCATGGAAGTTCTCTTTACTAAGTATCACAAAAAACACCAAACAGAAATGTATATATAAGGAGCTAAAATAAAAAGATAATATAGGTAAGGTACTCCCTTTCACAATAAGCAGAAAACACTTGTACCACCCTGTAAGCTGGAGTGCTTAGTAAATGTAGTTGTTATCAGACTGTATTCAGTCTGATGCTGATCTACAGTCTATGCTTATTTGGTTTCCCCTAATCAAACTGTTATCATTTGCATCTGTCTGCTGCTGAGTGTATCCTTACTACAGAGCAGAGCAACCAATAAGGGACAGTTATGAATATATTTGTCTCCCTGGCCAATCACTAGGAGGTTAATGGCCAGTGGTGAATGCTGGGAGAGGATATAAATAATCGGGGTGGACCATGTGAGGTTCTCTTTCTCCCCGGGCCCTGCCTGGGGGGAGGCTGTTACTGACTGACTGACTGATTTGATTAGGCCTGATGCCTAGGGGACTAGCCATGTGCTCACACAGAGGCTTAAGTCTGGGAGCCCAGTGACTGATACTGAGGATGAAGATGACAGAGTAACTTCAACAGGCATGGGGAACCTAAGAAGTGAGTCTCTGCTGAAACTGGAGAGTCTGACTGGTGACTTCTGATTCAAGTACTGCTGAGCCAGTTGCTCTAAAAAAAGATTGCCACATTTGGCTTAAAGGTCCAAGTCTGTGATGGCAGCAGATACTTTGCTCTAACACTTAAAGGAGTCTGCACCAACTTGGATGTTCCCAGCCCTAAATCTCTCTCCCTAAAGTTCTACAAAAAATGTTCTTTCGCATCATATCTCACATCTCGGTCACCACAGAAGGGCGGTAAGAGCTATTGGGGCAGCCAGGTTGCTAAAAATCCATAGAAAGGCTGTGGAAGACCGATTAATCCAGCGGCTCCTTCCAGGATGAACGCTACACACTAAAAACCACACTAAACACCTCTCCACTGCAGGGCCATAATAATTCTAAAGTATATATAAAAGGATGCATAAGCCTAAAGTTCATCCAGAAATATACACAACATAAAGATATTGAGCATTTTGAGGGGAAGTGTCTGAAATCCCTTTAATATACTGATTTGGATATAGTATTTAAAAACGTGTATTCTCTCAAGGACAAGAAGGTATTTGCAAGCTCAGCCTGCACATACATTGGTTAGTATAATATACAAACTTAACAAGCAGATTGTTGAATGGCTCAGAATATAATTGCTTTCCATGTAAAAAAAAAAAAAAAAAGTATTTTAGTCCAGTTATGCATTTAATGATAAATTATAGCGCTATGTGCTTTGTGTAATTATCTGTAATTCTTCTTCATAGCTAGGTAGTTTTCACTATGAAAGTGCTGTGCCGTGACTGCAATTCTTCTTCTAGGAGTTTGATGTACATTACTATGAGATATATGACACTTTATAAATAAAATATGACGGTAGTATATGGGATAATATATGCTGTGCTGTAAATATTACAGGGATATATGGATTTCTCTTGTTTGTTGGTCTGTACAATTGGAGAGTAGCTCCGTGCATAAAGCAGACAACAAGCTGCCTCCAATAGCCCATTTATTTAATGCAACACTAATATTGCTTGTAAAAGTATGTGTCTTGTGGCTTTGCAGAAGTTCTCCCAGCTGCACAGTACAGGACCTGGTAATCAGTGGTGTATTTTGGTTTTGTGCTGCCCTAGGCAAAACTAAACCCAAGCACCCCCCATCCCTAATCTAAACTAGTCCCACCCCTTCCTGTTTAAGACATTTTGCATAACCTGTCAGTCACGGTATTCAGCGCGCACAATGTATCTAGATTCTGACAGGTTGCACTATCAACGTAGTAGGACACTCTAGTTTTACCTTTGCAATAGCCGCCTTCTCCATTCCTGGCTTGATAGGCTCCGTAGTTCTGCAGCTACAATAACCATTCTCTCTGCAGCTGCAACACCGACCTTCTGCCTTCATATGCTGGGCCCTCTAATTCTGCAGTTACCCATCTTCTGTCTTGGCCGCTGGGCTCTGTAGCTTGCCCCACTCTAGAGACATAACCCGGCACGGAGCTTATAGGCTGCACTTCCCCGGACCACCACGGAGGTGGCGATGAGCACGAAGACCATCTGGATCTCAGCCCTGGGGGTCCTGTGGAAGCTCCTCCGCTGCCTGAAGTCAGAGGTTTGGTTGCCGGTTTCCCATGGAGGTCCGGCGCATGAACTGCTAGTGCATCCAGATGAAAGTCACACACACCAATACATTGCACAGCATGTTGACCAGGAAGAGGAAGGAGCTGCAGTCGGCATATATGTTGGAGTAGACGGCATAGGTGGACATGTTGGTCCCCCAGTCAAAGAAGCACCAGGTCCAGGAGTAATGGCAGGAATTAATGAAGAATTTATAATATAATATTTTTTTTTCTCTTACCTAACTGGTTTGGGGGCAGCATTTTTTTGTGCCCCCCTAAAAAGTGCCGCCCTAGGCAAATGCCTAGTTTGCCTTGCAGTAGATACACCCCTGCTGGTAATCTCTATGACCCTTAGGTTTAAGCTTTGCTGACTGGACAGCCTAGAGGCCAGAGGCTTTCCACATCTCCATCTTAGTATGCCATTATGCTCCTCTATTTGCCTGAGGGGCAGAGACCATCACTGTACAGAACAGTGTGGCTCTTCTCAGTCCTGTCCTGTGTTGTTCACTCTCATTTGTTGACAGTTGCATTTTTTAAAACTGTTGGTTATGTGTTTAGGTGAAGCACTGAGATCTTGAGGAATGCTAAATTAGGTTTTACTTTCTTATAAGAACGTTGCATACATGTATACAAGATTACAGTATCAAAGAGAAGACATAAAGATCATAGATAAACATGCATAAGCATAGAGACTGATATTGCACTACAGCGCCACATAGTGCTCAAAAACCTTGTTACAGTACATTAGCATAAGCTGTTGTATTTCAAACAAAAACAAGATACAAGTAGCAGATAATAGAGTATGCATGAATGCACAATTTTAACTTGCAATTTTAGAGTGTTTGCATTATAAAATATACATATACACTTTAGTTCTGCTTTAACTAAAAAAAATCACATAACATAAGGGGTAAAGAAAAGTGAAACCCTTTATTTTTCTCATCTCTACAGAGTGACAAATGGTTGATGGACAGATTGAAAATAATGGACAAAGATTGTCCATTACTGGAATTTTAAGGAAAAAATTGGACATGTTAGTTTTATGAAAAACCATGCCCAAGTGGGAGAGTTTTCACTTAAAATGAGTTAAGTGGTTACAAGCAGTCTTTAATTAAAAAGCTTAACAGGGATTACTGACAGTTCAAAACAGTCAGTTTATACAGATATTGTATACACAAAATTTATAGTGAGCACCACTAGAAAGTCATACAGAAGAATATGTTGTTATTATTATTAGTATGCGTATTATTATTACTATTATTATTATTAGTAGTAGTAGTAGTTTCCTAAAGTTCCTATTTGTCTATATATAAAACAGCAATGTATTTAAAAATTGTATCTCAAGTGGATAAAATCTAAGAAATCTTACATTTTCTCATTTTATGGATCTTTGTAATTGAGGTTTTCCAAACATTAATGAACCACAGAACCTCTTACCTATAATTTGATGTTCTCAATAAATGTTTCGTCACCTCCTGCCTACAGAAGTTCTTTTTTATTTCATCCTATAAAACCTAAAAGCTGAAATCACGACTTGGCTGTCTCACCACAGGCTGACTGTGCCCCCTTCCCCGCACTGCAGACGCCATTGCTTGTCTACTAGCCGAGAAACACAGCTGAATTGTTGATTCTACGAGATCTTTACTCAGATTTCTGATGAATCAATAGAGAAGAGGCTCATTCATCATTGCTGCACCGTTCTGTCCTGCACTGCTTTGCTGCAGGAAATAGAGCTTCAGCCAGATCTATTTAGACTTTAAAGTCAGGTTGTACAATATAGAAGATTGCTACTGGTGACTGTCTAGAAAGCAGTTAACTGTAGAATGGTGGAAAGAAAATATATCAGAATGGCAAATAACATGTCAGTAAATTGTTCTCCGTCTTGCAATGTAGACTGACCTTCACTGTTTAGTTTTGTTATCTATCTGGATAAAATCTCTTTTATAGAAAAACAAAATACAAGCCCATCCGCATTATAAATAGTGAGCAACTAAAGCCTCCACAATGATCCTTAAAGAAAACCTATAGGCTTACCTAACCTTCTAAAGGGTCTCCTGGCCCGTAACTCCAGGTGCCTGCTTTCAACCTTCGATTGTCTCAAGAACTTCAAAGCCTGAGCAAGCTCTGTTATGCAAATATCAACCATAGCTTCAGTAGGCAAGCACTGTCTTCTTACAGGTCAGTGAGGCAGCCAGTCACATTTGATGACCAATAGGAAGGCTTTCAGTGTGGTAGGAGGTGGGCTGAAGCATACTGTAAGACAATTTTATCATTGATGAATGCACTTAGAGGGCCAATTTGTAATTGGTATCCAATCAGAAGCTTAACATTTAGACTGACACACAGTCTGGTAGTAGGAGGCCATGCCTGCACACATATTGTGCCCTCATCCATCTCTGGGCTAAAAGGAGCTCTGTTCACTGGAGCGAACATAATACGTTGTTCTCTTTTTAGTCTCTTTCTTAGATGAAGACACTTGCTATTTTAGAAATTAATACAGGGTTAGCACTGGACATTGGCCACAAGAAATGTATTGGTGGCCATAATCAGTGGCACTAGAACTGGTCCAAGGGACATCATTCATGTAAACACCTCAGGTTCCAGATAAGCTAGATTTGTTTCTTATTTTATTCAGTCACCTAATTACAGTATGTGGCCAAGCTTTATTGTAACCTTAACTCACAAGATATGTTGAACAACTGACTCGAGTGTCTAACTGAAGGCTTTGTGGCACTATGACATGTCAAAGGGCAGTACTATCTGCAGAGGATGTGTTCTTTGTGCTTACACAAGTTTCATCAATTTCTGGTATATTTGACTTTACTGGGTGGCAAAGGGGTGATCAATGTTTATTAAGCTCCAACACACTACATTATAGGAAAACCTGATTGCTAATTAATCCTCATTAAAAGCAAGATAATTAAACTTGTTGGAGTCTTAGGTTTGCCTTCCCAGTTAACCCCCCACAAGACAATTTTTTTTTTCTTTTAGCACAACTGCTGGACACCAAATGTTTGTAAAGCATTCACTTCCTTTACTTCAATTGGCCATACACACAAAGTACTGAATGATCAGGAGTCATAACTCATCCAACACACACATCCAATGTCCAACTTATCTCCCTATTACTGGCACGTTACAGGTCATCCATACCCCAGCAGCTGACCTATCACTAAGAATAATAGACTGTTATCTGCATGACTGATGAAGAATCACAGAGATTTTGCTCAGAGATGCTGGATAATTTCTGTGTGCTATAATGAGCACTTCCAAAGGTCTCTAGGGAATACACTCCTGTATGTAAAGACCATCACAAAGTATGCTGAAGCTGGATACATTTCTTGCTTGCCTTGAGCATTACATATGGGTTCCCATAACATGGGATACTAGAGAAAAGAGATCAGGGACCAAAAATTACATTTTAGTATCGTGTGTGTGTGTGTGTGTGTGCACAATATGGTGTACCAGAGATGCTGCTTTACACAGTGAGGGTAGATATATTGGTGCTGGGGTATACTATCAGTATTTCGACAACATTGCAAAAAGTAAGAAAGAAAGTGGAAATGCTCCTCCACAGGGAATTTGCAAGACGGTAAGAGAAGAGAAATGTTTGTAGATTAAGACTGAGAGTGGGAAAAGAGAGTTAGAAAAATTCAACATAGTGCAGAGAATAGTAAAGATATGGTCAAGAGTGCGACCGCCAATGTGAGGGGGAGAAGAGGACCATTATGTTGGGCAAAAAGATGGTTAGTGTCAGATGTTTGGGGACAGCAGGGATGCTAGTGTCACATGGGTATGTTGAAATTACTATTTAAAATGACTATAATAATAGTAGTAATATCAGTAGCAATGAACTTGAAACTATGCAGAGAAATGGTCAAGGAAGAGAGTAGGTGGACCAAGAAGACGACAGATCACTATAGTGAGATGAATAAAGGCAGACAGCATGGACTTAAAAAGTGATAAAGTACAGCAATGATCATTCTATAAGAACAGCATTTAGCTAGGACAAAACCAACGTATAATAAGTACTATGTTTATCAACAGGCCTAGACGTATGATTGAATTGTTGATTTCTGTATGAGAGTGCAGTAGGCAAAAGAGTATAAGGGTCAGAGACAGCAAAAAACTCTGAGAGAGGTTCTAACCTTAAGTTTTGACTAGAAATACACTTTGGTGCATTTGCTGCTAAAAGAGCATTTTTTCCTGAATACAGTACAGTATACAGGAAAAAATAGTATATTTAAGTGATGTTCTCATTAGATTTTCCCTCACTCTGGATTATATTTTTCACCACACCTGAGATTTCGAACCATTTCAATGACTACAGGAACACAAGTGATGCTCAATTCGGCCACGGCATTTGCAAATATCTCTGGACAACTTTACTGTAGGCAATGTGGAGGTGTCAAATGAATGGGTTAATATTATTATGGCTGCAAGAAGTAATGGGCTGTAATTTAACGAGTAATCCCTGTAAAGCCAATTAATAAACATGAACCAGCGCTTGCCAAGCTCATAAACATTGGACTCATGTTCCCCTGGGGCCTACTCTGGAGAAATGCACGAAACCAAAATGGCAGCTAGCGCAATATATCACAGCAATGTGTAGGGATGCCTCTGTCGACTCAGCACTTACTGACAAAGCGTGTAAGCTATTAGCAATCATTGCTACACAACAATAATGTTCCCGCTTCATCTGCAATATCAGTACAGTGTATATGAACAACCACAAAGTCACGCTGCTAAATTTTTTTCCCAAAAGCTGCTTGTGCCTGTCCAAGAAGATCAGTCCACCCAAATCCAATGTTTTTTCTGTTAGTGGATGGAGGAGAGTTAATTTTATATTTCTCATTGGCCCCTATAGGCAGATCTCCCAGCTCTGCTTCCCTTATCCATGGAGATTCACCCTTACTGTATTCTCCAGATTGTACAGATTAAAAAAAATAAGTTAACAGAGCTGTGAATTTAGGTTCAGGGCCCATTCACACCACATCCAGATACTCTCCAGACTAGACCAGATTGTTTCTGGACCCAAAATGCTTTCTAATGTATCCCTATGCTATTTCTGGCCTCTGTTCACACCAGTGCAGTCCATTCCCAACCAGACAGAGAAAAATACTGCATGTCTCATTTTGCCTGGTCTTGAATGCACTGGAACGCATGGAAACACATCAAAACACATACAAACACATGCTAATGCATTGGAACGCACTGGACTGCCCCGAAGCGGTCATTTTAAGCTCCCCACCCA
>NW_017306353.1:1923441-1933365 GCF_000935625.1 Nanorana parkeri | reverse complement strand
CCCCCGCCCAGCTTCGGAACGCTGTAAAATCATGGTAAAAACGCATCAAAAACCCAGCAAAACGCAATGTACCATGTTCCAGATCTGGTACGGAAAATGGTGTGAACCTGGCCTCAAAGGTCATGGCAGATGTGTCCTAAATATTGAGGAATTTCAAATCAAGGAATGATACAATCCAACATTAATCTGCATTAGGACCAAGTTACAACAGTAACAGGGTTATTCCCCATCATATAATCCTCTTCGACATCCTACAATGCTTTCAAACAAATATACTATGAGGAAACACATGCCCTCCAACCGTTCTATTTTTTAATAAAGTAAGAAATTATGTAGGAGCTTGGGAAAGCCTTGAGTCCAGGAACCCAAATCCACGGCCGAGGGGAGAAAAAAACCCAGAAGAAAAAATGAGACCAGAGAAAAAGAAGAAACAGAGATATATCATTTCGGTCAACTGTGTTTTAAAAAGTTTTCCGGAAAGTTTAGATAATATTTTTTTGTATACATTCACGCATCTCACTAATAAAAATTAATTTCAAGGCCAGCATTGAAAACCATGCTGGCCTCTCTAATGAGAAAGCCGAGCACTACCTTTTTGATAAAGGATAACTGCAGACTTTGGCAGACTTTTTCTATTTTTACACAAAGGGGCTCATTTATTTAACACTCACTTGTGGCCACTGTTAAAATCAGTAAGAGTGGTGATGGTCAGGAACAAAGTGAAGCAACATGCAAAGCATCCCGTTTGTATTCCACCCAAAACAACACCAACAGTTGTGGATAGGGATCTCTTTAATGCTCCTTAAGTCATTTCACCACTGTTGTGAAATCAGTTGACATCCTTGGCGTGGAGATGACACGTCCACTCAGCACATCTGCCATCCATTTGCCTCTAATATCACTGCAAGAGGATAAATGACCTTTAATAACACATCCAGATCCAGAGAAGGTCAAAAGTTGATTGAAAAATCAATCTATTGGAAAAATGTTAAATAAACTTTGCCGGGATTGTTGCTCTATAAACAGACCACTCTATCAAATAAACACATTAGATGAATATCACGCTGGCACATAAAGCCTGTATCACGTTACCGCCGAGAGATGCCTTCCCTCAGGAGCCGCGGTTTTGAGTGATGACTCAAACACCAAGTGTATTTTTTTTAATGGCAATTTAACTTTATGAGAGATTATCTGTGTTTCACCACGGCTAATTAAATTATAAATTAACTAAATATTGAATTAATTACTTGGTTATATGTTATACTTGGTGTGTTTACAACAAACAGATGTACTGCTAAAAACGATTTGCAACGGCATTATATTAATAAAGAGTAATTCTAGACTACAAGTGAAATCAGTCAGCGAAGTGCTTCTGCTATTCTATTCAGGAAACATTGCTAGTCTACTGAAGCCTGGCACTCGATTTGCTCTATTAAAGAAGTGCAGGCTAAGAGCTAAATTCACAGCTGAAATACATAACTGAACTGTATACATGTGCGATTAATTTCGTTCCGAATGAAAATTTGTACTAATTTTCAGAAATTCGGACATTCGGACACATCCGAATTTCCAAATCCCAATGCCTCTGAATGTGTCTGAATCCGAATTTCTGTTTCTGAGTTTCATATCCCGTCCGAATTTTATTCAAAAACGAATTTGAATCAATCAGACATGTGACTTTTCTGGCAATCAGATATGTTTTTCGGTTTGATGCATACGAATGGGTCTGAATTTGAATTTCCGAAGCTCCCGAATGCCATTTGGGTCTGGGAGTCTCAGGTTTTGTTTTCTGTATATATGGGTCACAATGTTGCCGCTACGAATATTCGTTCGTATTATAGAATACTACTTAAATATACATAATACTAAAACTGATGCTCCAAGACCCGAATAGAGGCCGGATTTCCGAATAGCATTCAAGAGCTCCCGAATGCCATTCTGGTCTGGAAGCCTCAGCCTTAATATGGTTCCCAGTTCCGTATTGTTTTCCGGAGCTCCCAAATGGTATTCTGAAATTCGGACTCGAAATGCCATTCGGGTCTAGGAGATTCAGCTTTAGTATCCATATCTGTATATGGTTTTTTGTGGTATTTGCAACAAATATTCGTAAACTCATCCGAAACAAAAGAAAATTCGTATTTCGCCCAAATCCAAAACCCGAACCGAATTAAATTTTGTATCCAAATCCCGAAAATAGCGGAATATCCGAACCAAACTGATTTTGTTTGCAGCTTACATGTCTATTTAACTGTCTTACATAACAAAACAATTTTCCATTCAGCCAATTTTTTTAAATTAGCATAAGCAGGTTCTGACCTTACTTTACTATATTGCAGTTAAAGCAATAGAGCTTGGTCAAGGACCACCCTAGCCTTCGATTGGATAGTGATAGGGGTAGTAACATACTGATGATGACAACCCTGCGCTTTCCTTCCCCATTACAGAAATGCTTAATGAATTCCTCCCAACTCCATGCTTTCGTTGACATGCGCTTAATGCTGACAGCTAACTGTCACCCAGTGAAAGCATCCTCAGCATAAACTATCCAGTGCTGTCAATTATCTACTACAGGGTTCCATCATCTCTCAGGTAATGTAGTCCAGTAAGGACATTGAACATGACTCTGCTATGATATGTCAGTCAACAATGGTTCTTCCTCAACCCCAGATCCATGACTGGCTTTGAATAAGTGTAGGACAGAGGTAGGCAAACTCCACCCACTCAGCTGTGGTGAAACTACAAATTCCATCGTGCTTCTGCCTCTGGGAGTCATGCCTGTGGCCGTCAGTCTTGCAGTGCCTAATTGGATTTGTAGTTGCATCACAGGTGGAGGGCTGGAGTTTGCCTAACCCAGGGGTAGGACATGGTGACCAATCTCTTGGCCTGTAAATTAAAGGTATAATAAAAATCGCGTTTGACAAAAAAGTTAAAACAGAGGTCCCACTGAACAATAATAGGATTCATGGGAATCTGTGACCCTGCATGAATTAACCTTTGAGAATCAAAAATCTATTAGATTCCATCATAAGAGACTGTAACATACAGGGGTACACATAAATAATAGACCACACAGGGACTCTTATACACACATGCACGCACAAGAGACACACACGCACAAAGGTTGAACTGAATGGACCTGTGTCTTTTTTTAACCTCAAATACTATGTAACTATATAACTAGAATAGGTTCACTTTATTCTGTTTGTATTCCATTATTCCAGGAACAAGCATCTGTATTTCTAAAACTGCATTCTGTACTGCCACCAATGCTTTCGACTAGAGATGCACCGATACCACTTTTTTAAGACCGAGTACGAGTACCGATACTTTTGATCAAGTACTCGCAGATACCAATTACCGATACTTTTTCTTAAAGGGACAGGTCAAATGTTTTCTAAAGCAATACAAACTAATGCTTTAAGGTCACTTTCTTAATATTATGACCCATGAGATGACGAGGGAGCATGACGCCGACTTCCCGGCCAATCAGAATGCCGGGCGCTGCGTCATTACACGGCGCCCGGCTTCCGGATTTGCTAGTTTCCTGACCAATCGGGAAGCCGGGCAGTGCGTCATTGCACGCTACCCGGCTTCCTGATTGGCCGGGAAGTCGGCTCCATGCTCTCTCATCACAAGTGACGAGAGAGCATGGAGCCATTTCTTGGCCAATCAGGAAACTGGGCAGCGTGTAATGATGCGCTGCCCGGCTTCCTGATACAGGAAGTACTCGTGCTAGGTATCGGAGCATTTGGGCGAGTAAGAGGACTCACCCAAATACTTGGTATCGGCACCGATACCGATACTAGTATCGGTATCGGTGCATCCCTACTTTCGACAAGAGGTTGCAATTCCACCGGAAGCACTGTAAGATAGGCATGTAACCCTACAAAACAATTTTACGTTTCACTTCAAATTTGGATTTTTAATTCTTTTGTTTCTCAGATTTTGGATATGAAATTCGATTTGGTTCGTGTCAGTCCGAATTTTCGTTTCGGAATGATCTACAACAGGAAGTTACATGACCGTGCATGTAATGCAACCCCAAACATCTGGCCAGAGAACAGTCACATATCCAATTTAGTTTAATTTTTAACTAAATGGATCTGAATTTTTGGATTAATTTGCATTCGGATGTGTTCAAATATGGGAATTGGGTTGCATCCGAATGTCCAAATTTAATGCAATTCGTACGAATATCCATTCAGAACAGAAATTTACATGTCTACTGTGCAATATCCTGCTGAATCATGCTGCAAAGCTATAAAGCTTACAGGAAATTGAATGGAAATTTAAATTTTAGCAGCATAGTTGTTACCTGTTTCACTTTGGTGGTTCACTGTTTGGTTTTACTGGTGGAGCAGATGAGTTTTTAATTCATATTCTTGCTCTGATCCTTTTCCCTCTGCCTCTCCCTCGTGGAGACTGATCTAGTTGAGCGATCTATTTTAATCTTCACTTTAATCTTCGTTGATGTGAAGGTTTGGGGAAGCATTGCATGAGTCAGACATCTCTCTCCCAGCCTGTCATTCAGCATAACGCCACAAGTGCTGTCCTGTCACACTGTTGTATTATCTCAGAGACGTCTAATGTTTACAGATTAGATCCTTTCAAAGGATCAACTAGGAACAGATATAAGGGAATAATTAGAAATCCACTCTGTTGGCAGTTTGCTCCTATGGTCCTGTTCACTTCAAATCTGCTGCTAAATTCATCGTTAGTGTTTGTTCTTTTTTTCTGGTATCTGTAAATGACTTAAATATCTACAGGGATTCCAGTCCAGGTCCCAAGACATGAAGACTGGTTTCTCTATAGTAAGAAGATGAGACCAGGATGCCCAAAGGTGGTACACAACAGTGCCTGTCTCTACACACGGATCCTAGAGCAGCTGTCCTTATGCAGGCTTGCAAGTAGATGGCTTTACTGTTAGTTATATACAGAAATACAGAATACAGAAAATCTAAAGACATTGATAAAAGTTAAAGAATAGCAATACTTTTATACAAGTTAAGGCACGAAGCCACCTCACCCTACCGTCATATATTATCATATATCCTGCACAATAGAACTCTGGCCTCCTGTCCCTACCATGGCCAACACCAGCTCCTGTGATTCTGCAGTCCTCTTCAATGAACCCGTGTGCTACAAGGTAATGCATGCTGGCTGCTTTTCTTTATTTCTGTATATAACTAACAATAAATCCATCTACTTGCAAGCCTGCATGAAGACAGCTTCTCCAGGACCTAAAGAGAAATCCTACGTGTGGGCAATCTGCCGCAACCCACCGGCTTTCTGAAGAGGACTGCACAACAGCTGGTGCAAGCTACTGATGGGGTGTATTAACTCAAGTAGCAAGGGGTATAAATGCAATGGGTAAGGTGAGGAAGGGAATTTGACCCCAATTTATCTAAATTACTATATTTTACAGCAGATTCCAGGTACCTCTTTATTGGAGCCACATATTTGTCACAACCTACAAATTAACTATTATGATGATTTCAAAACAAAAATGTGGTCCACATTCATAGTTTATGTGAACACAGGTTCTCTAATACTGGCCAATATACCTTTCAGCATAGAACTTGTTTCAAAAGGACAGGGCCCCTCGCAAAATACCATCCCAAATTACAATGCATTACTATTATAAAGGAAACAGCTATGTTATACATACGTAACCATGAGTGATTATTATTTAGCCTGCATCAGACACATCCCTGAGGGAACTGAAAATTATTTGCAATGATATAGGGAACATTTATAAATTTGAATTGTGCCTAAACAATACCAAATCTGTTTAATGTCTGGAATTCCTTCTGAAAATTTTTAGAGCATTCCAGGTATGTGAGGGTGCTTATGCACTCCTGTGCCTGGAGCCTCATAGCTGTCGATTTGCAGTGTGAGATCTAAGGCACTTCTGCCTCTGAATGCTAATCTCAGGAGATTTGTAGCAAAATTTAGTTATATCATTACTGTGCTGCTCAATGTTTTCCATGCTGAAGGCTCAGAAATGAGAAAGTAAAGCCTTGTCTCTACTAAAAGACACAAGTGCAGAACAACAGGTATTGATAAGTAATTATTGGATAGGTGTCTAGGCCTATTTACACCACATGCATTGGACTGTGTTGCTTAACGCAGACCTAATGCAAAACCAAGCCGAAATCTATTACTTCCAATAGGCTTACTTCATACCAATGCATTGCACTGGTATGCACTTTGTGAGAATGGAACATGCTGTATTTAAACACAGCACAACGTGGTGCAATGCACTTGAATGAATCACAGTGTTCTGCAATGCATATTAAAGAAAGGGAATTTTTTTTATTATGGCTCATACTGTAACTGAAAACCTGCATGTCAATGAAACAATTAAAAAATGCCCATCAATGCAACGTGTCAAAAAGGATGTCAACTCAAGTGCATTTAACGTGAGTCAACGTATGCTGAATGCAATGGACATGGTGAATCCCGCCTTACCTGGGATCTATTCAGCAACGTACTGCTAAACATCTAATCCTGAGATCCTTCACAACTCATGTACAAAACAAGCTGTGTGATTTTGTCAACTTTCAAGCTGTATTAAAGGTTAGAAGAGGTCAAGCGTAGTATTAAATAAATAATGAACACAAAATATGTCAGTGGTTTACTTATGAGCAGATTTATTTTACAGGTTCACTTATCACTTATCCCTTTTTATCATTTATAATAAAGTGGCAGCAGGATAAGATTACCAATAAATAATGTTGATATTATGCAGCTGCTGGGTACCCCATGAAACGTAAAAAGCATATTTCACTAATCTCTAAGCGGTTTAATTCTCTGGCTGGACAAGAGAGGTTTGGAAGAGTAACTAATCCCGTGGAATGGCAGGATGATGTACTGGGAAAGCAGGGAGAGGATCAGCTCTGTTTGCCAAGAGGATTCTCGTTAATGGTCTATGAAACATGGAAATTACTTTGATTATAGTCGTTTCTCTAAGCTTCAGCCCAAGCCAGAGTTAGTGGCAGAAATGCTAGTTGGCTACCACTACAGCACTCCACACATCTGCTATAAGACCCTTAGGATGAAGGACATAGCAATACCACTCCATCATCCTACCTTCAACTCAAATTCAACAAGACAGTTGACACATTTGTAAAAGTGTTTGAAATGAGAATAGCCTGGGTTCTATAGCAACCAGTCAGATTCATATCTGCCAAGGAAAAGGCAGCTGTGATTGCTTGATCCATTGCAAAAACTAGTTCTCCTCAAAGTACTGTTACATGGTTAGAGCATGGTTGTGAGTGGGGATATGGGCTATGCATTAAAGTGACTCTGTCATTAAATATGTATGGGAGTTACCACTGTTGAATGGTCGCCAATCTGACGCTTTGGCTTCATTGCAGTCTGAGTCTCTGACCTAGAACTTGTATAGAGAAAAGGAATTCTGACACGGTCTGACACTCATTAACAAAATGCATTGGGTCTCTGACAAAGAGTATTGAAGCCTCAGACACAGCCAGCCAACTAGCATTTTCAAAATAAGACTAGTTATGGCAGGCCCAATGCTTTTCTAATAACAGAACCCCAATAAGTGCAAGTGATGTGAGATGATTGTATTCTCTTTGGATTTCTGTTGTCATTGACTGAGCCTTCACCCACCTTTTATTTCCCCCATTTCTTCAATAGTCTGTATTCCCTTCTAGTTACACTGAACATGTTTACCTTTGCCACTGCTTTAATTTATGCCATGCTGTATGTAAAATATGTAGAAGTCCGGTGGTCTGCTCTGGAAGAAATCCAAGAGGTACAGGAAAAAAAAAATAAGAACGCCAGATCATAAAATGTCAGAAGGCCACATCAAGGTGTTTTAGGGCTTCCTGTAGGCCACCTTCTTCAGGCTTAAACTTGTTAGTAAGAATGTGGATTGTCTCAGGCATAAATGGGTTAAAATGATAAACAATAAAATCTTATGGGCTGATTTATAAAATCCTATGCTCCTCCTCAGTACCACCTAGGGGAGTTAGTGCTGTGCAAACGGCATCCGCCCAGCTACAGCATGTGCAGATTGTGTATAAATCAGCCTCTTAGTGTTTACAGCAGGCATTAAAATTTAAGGAGCTGATTTGTAGATGGCTATACTCCTCCACAGTACCATCCAGGGGCACTAATGCTGGGCGAACGACATCCGCTACCAGCTATACGCCGGACAGAACATTTATAAATCAGCCCCCTTTAAGTTTCACAGCAGGCTTCAATAGCCTATTACAAATTCTGATTACTAATAACTATAAATTGGATGGATAGCATTCCTCAATTAGGTTATGTGCATCAGAATGTGCCCTTGGTGCCTTTATTTGACAAAGGTAATTAGTAGACATGTGCACCAGCAAAAAAATTGTTTAGTTTCGTTTCGTTTTGATTTGGATTTTGCTTTATTTCGTTTTTCGGAATTTGGGTCCAAAAGTCAATTCGTTTTGGAATTCGGGTTCAGACGAAATTCGTTAGCGGAAATACGTACGAAAAGTGACATTTAACAGGGAAAAAAAGTTTTTTTGTTCTCAGTGACATTTAACAGGGAAAAGTGACCTTTAACAGGGAAAAAAAGTTTTTTTGTTCTCAACTGTCACTTTTGCTGCAAAGTGACAAAATTTAGTCCAAAAAGCGAAAGTTCGTCCAGAAAAAACGAATCGGAAATTCGGATTTGTTTGCATCCGTTATACCTGTATAACATCTGAATCTCTGAAATTTTGTCCGAATTTCGATTCGGAACGATACGAATCACAGATGTCTAGTAATTGGGGAGAGGGGGATACATAGATCAAGAGGCCCAGAGTTGGAAAATAGGTAAGTTTTGAAAGATCCCTGGCACAGGACAGCAAAGTACATTGCAAATGTCTATATATGTGAAACTGCTCCCCCAGTGAGTTTGGATGCCATAAAGACATTACCAATAAACCTCTGGATCAGTTGCGTGTGATTTCTAAGAAAACAGGACACAGACAATTCCAGTGAGGTGGCAGGAGTTTGCACCTTACTACCTGAGGTTAACCCTGCCTTAAACCCACATAAAAGCAAAATCTCCTGGATTGGTAAATGGTCATTTTATGACTATGGGTACCTCTAGAAAGTCTGAAAAATCTCTTGCAATTATGTTTAATGCTCCATTTCTTAATAGGAGAACTATCTTTAGACTCTTCATTGCATCTAAATAAAACCGGGATGTGACTTGTTGCCCCAGAAACGAGTAGATATTATCTGGAACCTAATTCGTTGCTATGGGTATTAGCTCCAGCTGTCTAAGTTCCAGTGTGGCGAGTTAAGCCAATAAAAAGAGGTTACTTAACTTTAGCCCGTGACATTTCCGAGCTCGGAATACTACCTCAATGTTGTTCTGAAGGTAGAGCATAACACATGCTGCCAATGAATCCACTTGTGCTGTAGTAGATGAAAGTGGAACTGGAGAGACACATGATACCTCTCAGCTACTAAATGATACTCAGGAACAGCAATTCCAGTACTGCAACTGCAGTGTGTTGTGGAAACATTTTGACTGAGGAACTGCAGGTGACTCAGAATACATATTAATTTAATAAATCAGGTTCCTGCGTGGCTGCCATTACAGTGATCCAGGACATGCCTTTCATCTTCAACCATTAAAGGAGACCTGTCACTAGAGCAATATGTTCACTGCTATTGTTGCTTGATTTAGCTGAAAACGTCTTTAACTGACGGAGGAGGGAGGATCGAATGGAATTGCTCTGTCCTTCATCCCAAGGGTCTTCTAGCAGCTCTTTGGACTGCTATACTGGTAGTTCTGTGACACCAACTCTAGCTGTCTCTCGCTTCAGACCTTTTAGAGTCACTGACCCAGGATAAGTATGCAGCAAGTGAAGACAGAATTGATCATGCATACTTAATTCAGGATGTGAGAAAACCAAAAAGTCACCA
>NW_017306353.1:1918086-1923421 GCF_000935625.1 Nanorana parkeri | reverse complement strand
ATAGTTAGTTCTCCTAAGGGTCAATGGAGGACGCTAGTTTATGTCAGCAGTGGAGAATCGGAGCAAGGAGGTGGGGAAGTGGGGAATCCCTGTAGGGAGCCATGAGTGACAGTCACAGCTCTCTGCAGGGACATGATCAAGAAGTGAGCGAGCGACGGTATGCGTTCACTCAATTCCCAATCTATTGAGCCGATCTGTGACAGTCTCATTGTCACACGTCGGCTCGAACTTTGAGGTTGAGTGAAAATCACTCCCCTTATAGTTCTCCTTTAATTGCCGCAGTACTTCAATTCCTACTGTATGCAAATAGTATGTCCACCCCTATATCAGCAAAAACAGTTCCCTTTAACCAAAATCAACCTGCCAGTGTATGTTTGCCCTAACAGAATTGAAGCAAATCAGATTATAAAATCTGTATTTACCAATATCAGCAACGGAAAAGCTCTTCACCTTTCACAGGAATAAAACCTCTCTATTCTCATATGTCAATGGCTGTCTACCGGAAGAGTTGCAGCAAGGAAAAACAAAGATATAGAACTTGGCTAGGATGACAAAGACCGTCTGCAAGAGTAGTCTAAAGACGGCTTGGGGGGGGACCTACAGACCTTTCAGTGATATATTAAAGAAGGTGAGAGAGCCACAGAGAAGGCTTCACCGACCGCTAATAAGTTACACACGGCCGGCCGCAGTGGCTGGGGCTTCTTCAATGTATATTTTATTTATCAAGAAGGAGATTTGTAAGCTGAAAATGTAGAGATAATCAGGATCAATATACAGTGCGGCACGTTCATTTTCACTAGAATATGAAGTGCGTTTTTTTTCAAAAAATATAATCCAAGGTTGTACAAGGATTTGTATTCAACAACCACTGCTGTGCTCGCAAGGTCACTGTGTACTATTAAACCGACAGATTTTCTTTTGTTTTTGTATTCACTGTCAAGATGAACTTGCATTATGTTCAGTTTCTGTTGACTTTACTATAATACGCTATTTAAAAAATAATAGCGACGGTCGTGTATTCTGTTAAAGAAAAGCAGCATCTCGAATAGTAGGGAAGCGCAGACTTTATGAAATGTGATTACTTAATGCAGAATAAAAAGGCATTGAAGATGTATCTGTGTATCGGCAGCTGAAGAGGGGATTAGATTAACTGCTGCACCGCAAGTTATAGCCGTTAAAGAGGACCTGTCTCTTACGGGTAGTAGCCAATACCAAGAAAACATTCACAATTAACACAGTTTTTGTGGGTCCCTCAGAAACATAACAAGATTACAGCAAAATAAAACTGTCATTCAGAATGTGACAAATGTTTTTATCGCTGTCCATTTCCCCGTTAGAGGGGGTGAATTATCCTGTTTGTCTTGTTGACTGTTTACACTGAAAGTGAAAGAAAATCCCAAATTTTGGGTGGTCAGCAGAACAAGAATTGATGGGAAGTCATCCAATGGGGACACCAGTTGTGGTGACCCTGGAGACCACTAGGGATGTCCCTATCTTTAGAGGGATTTCCTTTTACTTTCAATTGTGGCTATCACACAGGAAGTGAAGGGAAATCTCCCCAATGGGGCACAGATGGCAAAAGCAGGGGTTATAACCTTCCCTTACTCTATCCACACACACACAAAAAAATGTAGGCTTCAGTTTTATTGAAGAGGGAATGCAGGACATAAACTGATAAAGTGTTGAATTTAATGGATAAGGTTAGGGTTGAAAAGAAGGACTTCGGTGCTATGGTTAATAGGTCAGGCAAGAAACCCGCTACATTCCTCTGTGGCGTTGTGGTAAGACCGCTTTAAGGATTCATTCATATGTGCAGCAGATTTAAACGCCTCTCTGAAAAGCGATCTATGGTGGATCAATTTTCAGAGGGCGGTAGAGCAGCACCTTCCAGGCTTTCAGCAGGCAATACTGCTGTTTCCTGAATTCCTGCTTTTTTTTATCCCAAGAGGGATTTTAGATTGAGCAACCAATGCCGCAACTGCGTAACAATCATTTGGCATGTGGTTATGGTGCATTTCCATTTATGTCAACGTTCACCTGCAGTTCACCCGTTCACACTGTCTGACTGCAATGCTAGCTTTACAGCACATGGCTGGGGAGCAGTAACAACACAGATCAACCACCTGTTCTTACTGGTCCCTCGGACACACATGTGAACAAGCCCTAAAGCTGGCCAAACACTGTGCGAATGTCAGCCAATTCATGATGAACCAGGCGAAATTTGCACAGTCAGTGGGCCTGTGAACAGCCTTCCATCCAGCATCCTTCCATCAAAAATCAAAGGAGCCAGTCGGAACATTTTGAGGGGAACAGTGATGGGAGCCTATCGGCTTTTCAGGTATTCTGACACTGACCGCTGTCAGAATACAATATCCCAGGAGGAGATTTGTCTATCCAAGCTGTTTGTTATATTTTTTTAATTCATCCCACAAGGAAAAATCAGCTGCAGGCAGAAAGTGTTAGGAGTCAGTGAATTCCAAACAAGAAAAGGTGAGTTCCAGGAAGAAAAAGGAAAGCTAGTAATCTGCCTTTCGTTAACATAGCCACTGTCAGAAGACTGGGAAAGAAAAGAGAAATAAGGAATGCAAAGAATACAAAGCCGGCAATTATCTAGAAGTATGTGTTTGTAGATTCTCATCATCACTAAACATTTCTAAAGGTGTCTTTGTTGTTATTTTAAAGATATGGATAGATCCTCTTTAAGGGCCCATTCCCACCAGCAGCCGTGCTACAATGCATAGCTGCTGGTGTGCATTAACAGGCACAGTGCTGATGCGCATTGTACTGTTTACCTTTTCTTTGTTAGATCTTTATTGAAATGTCACAAGTGACATTTCATTAAGCTCTATGGGCACAACGTGGTGTGATGCCACACTGCATGTGCTGCGCCAAAAAAGTACTGCATGCTGTATGTTTTTTAGCACACAAAACAACAATGCATTAGTGTGAACTGATCCCATATGAAACAAGGCAAATTGCCTTGACTTGCATTGGGGCTGCGCTGGAACAAACAGCTGGTGCATCACCAATGCAAGACAAGGCAATTTGCCTTGTTTCAGATGGGCTCTGTTCACACCACCGCATTAAATTATTTCCCAAGCATTTCCAGTCATCATGTTTCAGAACTGCTGGCTCCAACTCTCTCAGCTTTGATTCCCTAAACGTCCTGTCCAGTACACGATCACAAGGGACAGCACAGTTTCCAGGAGCTGTCCATCTACTAACTTGGAGAAGGGAGGAAGGAACAGTGGGGAGCAGGGGAACATCTTGCCTTGCTGTGCCTGTGTGTTTGTGGAGACACAGAGCTTACTAGCACGCACTTGGGTGGCTCCATAGGACCCTGCAAGGGAAAGGAGCCACCCTAAAACAGAATATCAGGGCCAGTACTCAGGGGACCAGCTGAATCTGCAGGAAGCTACAAATGTTAACCTTTAGGAAGCAGCATTCATTGTAAGTGGTTTCATCAGGATTTAAAATAGCTTAAAAACATTTTGACTTCGGAAAGTTACTGCACTTAAGAAAATCACTAGCGAAAAGTGAGCAGGGTTTTGACTGACATATGCCGGGCTTATCACAACAATTGGCAGACCTTCCTGTGACAGTGAACGGGTCTAATTTGATAGTTTAACAGATGCCAGACTGAATTCAGGCTGTATAAACAGCATGCTTTGTTTTTACAATGTGCTGTTTATACAGACTTAATTTACAGGAAGTGCCATAGGCATTTCACAGAGGGGGTGTAAAATACATAAGATAATGTAGACACTGCTGTATATAATATTAGGATTTCTCCCAGAGGTCACTGACCATATGAATACACACAGCTGCAAATGCTGTGCGTTCGTAAAGTTTGCAGAACTCGATCATTCCTAATATTCAAATGACTTTACTCCAGGGAGACAGATTATTCCTCAACCACTTGGTAATGGTGCAATAGATACATTAAATGTACAAGGAGGAGGAGGAAAAGGGGTTAATGTACAGGTCACATACAATGAGAGGATAAAGAGGAAGGTGTTAAAGGGTATTTATGGTCAAAAACTAAAAATGTATTTCTATATTAAATTTCCATAAGTTCTATCTCACTCCTAATAACCATATCCATCTAGAAATTTGTAAACTCATTGAAGATGTCCATAGGGTGTACTTCCTCAATGCACTGACACAATTTTACTCATCCCTCTTCCTTCAACATCTGAACAATGTAACATTATCATTGCTTGCTGAAAGCAATGCATGATGTGAGATGAAGTCTTGAGACATGGAGAGTGCATCACATCAAGCAGCAGGGAAAGAGATGCAAAGCACACTGGGAATCCAAGAAGTTGATGAAAGTGATGGGCAGACGGAAGGCAGCACTTACTACTTAAAAGGATTTTTTCAAGTAAGCTTTGATTGTATTATCAAAAACAACTCTAGTATGGATTCCTATTACAATGCTGATGTTATAAGAGGATATGCAGGGACTTTAGAAGTAATACTTTAGAAGTAATTTAATGCACAGATTTGCAGGATAAGGGAAGGGAGAGGGTAACATACAGGTCAGATCAGAGACAGCATGAAGCTGAAAAAAACAAATGATGTTTTGAACAGTTGTCCCACTCCCGGAGGGCTGCCGTTCATCTGATTATATAAAACAAGCAGCCAGCAAGTGGTTAAAATGTATTTCTAATTTTGTAGCCAAATTGACCGCCAGGGAAGCGTGGTTTAGGTAAGTAAATCGGCTTTACTTAAGTCCGTAGACAAAAATGAGCACTTAACCCTTGCAGTAGGGGGGTTGCCACACCCCAAGGGTACCTTTTTGTTTGACTGGAGATGGCCTTTAATGCTAACCCACACTATTACCCCAACACTAACTCTCCCTGTATCCGTGACTCTAAGGGGGGTGTATTCACGAAGCAGCGGAAGGATCTAGCCGTAGCTTCGGCTGATCCTTCGGCTAGCTTCGGCCCCAGGATCCCTTCGGTTCTACTCATTATAGCCCGTACAGCTCCCGAAGTTGGCCGAGCGGCTCAGTCCAGCTGAAGGCATATGCCTCGGCTCGACTGAGCCGCGCTGAAAGCCGCAGCTGGCCGCTCCCGGCCGCCGGGAGAGAAACACTTTTTCCAAGAAAGGTTCACTCTGCTCGGTCGAGCAGTGTAAAACTTTCCCTGCTTTTTTTTTATTCTGACATGGAGCCGTTGGCAGAGGGGACCTGCAGTTCTCCATCAGGTCCCCTCTAGTGATTGACAGCAGCAGAGGGCGGGTGCAATAGCCAGTTTGCAATTCGCTACTGCAAATTGAAATAGCCAATAGGAATCTAGCAATGCATTCCTATGGCGAAAACTTTTTTTTT
>NW_017306353.1:1890338-1917997 GCF_000935625.1 Nanorana parkeri | reverse complement strand
ACTCTTTTTCTGTTCTACTCGGTCCCTCTGAGGGACCGAGCAGAACAGCCGAGCCGAATGCCGCTCAGCGACATTCGGCTATTCACTCACTGCTTTTCGGCATCTATAAGAATAGACCGAACAGCAGCGATTAGCCTGCCGGAGGTTCGGCTTAGCCGATCCAGATGTTGGATCGGCTGAGTCGAACTCCTTCTGCACTTCGGGTCGGCCGAACATGCTGAGCATGTTCGGCCGACCCGAAGCCACACGAAGCCACCCGATGTACGGATGATTTCAGCCGATATACGGCTGAAATCAGCCATACCAGCCTGAAGTGAATAGCCGAACGGCGTTCGGCTCACTTCGCTTCAGGTCGGTCGTTCACATGGCTGCCTACAGCAGCTTAGTGAATAGACCCCTACCTCTTGCATTAACCCTTCCTGTAACCCCAACACTAACACTGACTTCAACCCTACCATTAACCTTTACAGTGACCTTGCCAGTTACCCCAATGCTAGCCCTCGCACTAACCCTCCTTGTAAGCCTAACCCTAACATAAATCCTCCATGTAACCTTAACCCTAACCCTGCCTTATGTAAATGTAATCCTTTGTTAGAGCAGCCAGCTCTCCCATGCCAGGATCCCTTGCCGGAAAGGGTAACACTTCCTACACTGACGGATACCTCACCATATGTGCTAATATCTCCTAACATCACACTGGGTTCTGATTTAATAGTTCTGTTATACCTCTCAGGGACACCATGTATGAGATCTCTTTATCTGAGTTTCCAGGTTGGTTCAGATGCTGCAGCTATTATGAAGGGTATCACACACTCCCCTTTAGTTTTATAATATACTGTATACTACCTAAAATGTAATTGGGAGGCTGGGACACCTAAGAGGTGGGCAGAAAAACCTTATACTCCAAGTTGGTCAAGGAGAGAGTCAAGTAAGCTGATCTCACTAATACAGAAAGGCAGTGGAGGGAAGTGGGGGGGGGACAGGGTGACTGCCCATTAGGTTTTATACAACACTGAAATGTCAAATGATGATGGATCATCCCTTTAAGAAAGCATCATAAAGTAAACCATTGTTCCACCAGGAATATGTTTCTGCTTATGCAGTAAAGTACAAAGCCTAATATTGTTGTTGGTTTTGTTTTTTTTACGTGATTGACAGGCCAGGAACTTTTAAAAGTCAACCTGGAGCTGAAGAAAAAGCAGAAAATACATAGACACTTTATTTCTCAGAAATACACGCAGTGTTCACTCCAAAAATATCTACACTTATTGTGGAAAGTACAGGGAAGCTATATAAACCTGTTATAATCAGCGGCTCGACACAAAGCAGCCAGTACAAACAGTGCTGGTGACATCTCTTTTATTTGCGTCCTCTGTGGTGTTTGCTGGGAAAGTGACTGTTAGAGAGATGAAAATCATTTGACATAATTCTCTATTGCTTGCTGACAAAAGGCAGAGTTTCATGGTGTCAGAATTCATTTAGATATATTCTTTCATCAACTTCCCAAATACTTATTTCTTTTTGTTCTTGTAAAAGGCAGGCTTCACATCTGATTTTGACAGAAACTTGATATTTATTTTAAGCACTAACAACTCTGAACAGAACAACATCCCACTATCCCTCCTGGGGTTTTATGTGGACTGGTCTTTCAGGCAGGTCACAGGATTACTATAAGCAATCCAATTCTGGACATACAGTTGCCAATGTTGTTGGCAGCAACTTGCCAGCCATGGTTTTATTTGTTGGCCAGTTTCGATTGAAATAACATTGCAAGTTGGTTAAACTCCTGCAATAACAGTTGAAAGGTGTTTTGGATCAATTTCCACACCAGTTGGTCATATGAAACCGGAAAACAATTAAAACCCTAGGATGGCAGATTGCTGTGACTAAAAGCTTATGGAATTTTCCAAGATTGGCAACAGACTTACTGTGGTACATTTAGGAATTAATTTTCCAGTGTATAAATCCTCCATAAAAACGGTAAACACCCATGGCCCCCAAGTGTAACCTATATCAAACTACTTTAGTGACAATTAAAGATGTTTTGGATCAATTTCCACCCCAGTTTTGATCATTGGGTCACATTACACTGGAAAACAATTGAAACCTTGGGTGGCAGATTGTTGTGCCTGAAAGTTAATGGCATTTTCCCTGGCTGCCAACAGAATGAGTGGTACATTAAGAAATTTACTTTTCTGTCCGAAAAAAGCCAATGACTCCTAAGTATCACATATGTCAATCTACTGCGGTGACAGTTAAAAGGTATTTTGGATCAATTTCTACACCAGTTTCGTTCATTTGGCTACAAGAAATTGGAAAACAATTGAAACTTTGGGTGAAAGATTGCTTTGGCTAAAAGCTAATGGCATTTTCTGAGATTTCCAACAAAATGACTGGTACATTGAGTAACAGACCTTTCAGTGTCAAAACAAACTGTACACACCCATGGCCCTCAAGTGTCACCTATTTCTAACACTTTGGGGTCTTGTGGCCATTCAATGTAAAGTCCAATGTATTTGCCCCACCAGGAAGCCACAGCTGCTGCATACCATCTCCAATACCGTATGCTGGTATGCACCAGGCTTGAATAAACACATTGTTGCATACGGGCACACAGCCCTGAGCTCAGACTGTCTGTGTTTGGGGTTGTGCACTCATATGCACGTCCGGATTATAAAAAATATTTTTTGGCATGTAAATTTTTAATGGTCTGCATGGTGGTGTGGCAGAGATGTGTCCATTGTCTAAATACACTGCACAGAACAGTGTCCCTTGTTGCATACGGGCACACAGCCCTGAGCTCAGACTGTCTGTGTTTGGGGTTGTGCACTCATATGCACGTCCGGATTATAAAAAATATTTTTTGGCATGTAAATTTTTAATGGTCTGCATGGTGGTGTGGCAGAGATGTGTCCATTGTCTAAATACACTGCACTGAACAGTGTCCCTGTTTCTTATCTCAGTTGGGGGGTATGGATAAGGTATCAGCCCCATGGGGAGTGCACTATTTCAATAAGTCAGCTTACATTATGAGAAGGAGCAGTCAAGCACAGCCATTGTGTAACCCTGCGTAGCAATGTAAGCAGCAAATATGGCTGCCGAACATTTAGATATAGAATTATCATTTATACATAAAAATACCTCTGTAATGTTAGCCAAAATATTTGTTTTTTAGTTTTGGATTGCACACCCTCACCCCCCAGCCCATTGGGACAGAGTCACCCTTTCTACTGGTCTCAGTGACTATTATAGTCAGGCCGAAAAGTAATAAGAAATGTAAATTTCACAACTTTCACCATTTTAGGAGGTGAGGGTGAATATTTCAATGGGGAAACTTTGCTTGTGACAACTGTCTAACAGGAAACATTTCCTGTGGCGATCTCCTCTCACTTCTTGTTGTGTTTCTGAAACAGGAAGTGCAGCAAACTCTCTCTTCTGAAGTGACAGTGAAAACAAAATATGACAAATATTCTAACCCTTCCTTATACTATTCAAAACTAAAAAAAAACTTTTGGCTAGAGAAACTAGATGCACAAAAATGTTCTCCTATTTTTTTTACACAAAGCTCGAAGTTGCAGTACATAGATGTAAACTAGGCATGTACTAATGTAATGAATGAGAATTTGACCTGAAATGCATTTTCATGCAATAAAATATAGGTATACATTTTACTGCAGGGACTTAGACAAATATGAATGGGGCTTTTACACTTAAACCCTTATGACATCCTCTTTAATGACCCTGATGACTTGGGGACCGGAAAAAGGGGAATAGTTGGCTCTGCCACCAAGCTTTTTTTTCTTTTGTATCAGGCATCTTTTTTTATTTTTGAATCTTCTGCCCACAGATACACAAACTCATGTCTGGAACGTGTTCTGTATGCCACAGCAAGATCAGAATACAAATTGGTTTTGACATAAGCATTATTGACCTTCTATACACATGAATGCAGAAATCATGCAAAACCAGTTTATTTCTGTCCCCTGTTGTATGCAGGAGATGTTAAAGGGGATCTATCACAATGTACATTCCTGTTTTGTGAAGCCTCTAACAGACGTTGTGTTCATTAGTTCACTCCATCAACATGCAGCTAATTGACTGATTGGCCGGAGTCACTGTTCAGCCAACAATTTTCCACCCATCTCTTTTAACAAAGATCAATTGGGTGGCACCAGCAGGACCACCCATGGATTAAATTATGGCCAGCTTAAGTGACACTTACATTACTCATTACTTCTCATTTGCAGTCTCATTCCTGCAGGCCTCATCTCTCATGTCCCCCCAGCCACATTTTACTTTCTTGCAGTGATGTTCCCACACTTCAACCACAGCTACTCCACCTGCAGCTTCATATCCCATTTCAGCCACATGCTCCTCTCTGGCTACTACATGCCCCCCTTCCTTCAGCCAAATCTCACCCATCTGGGGCCACATAACCCCTACCAATTCACTCACACTTCCACCTCCTGAAGTGACAATATATCTCTCCTTTAGCCACATCTCACTTGCAGTTACACCCCTACACATTTACCCACAAACTCCCCCCTTAACCCACATCTACCCATCTGCAGCTATTTTTCCTTTCAGTCACTTTACCTCTACCTACAGCCACTTTACACCCTCCACTCCAACCAGATCTTACCCATACGCAACTTCAAACCCTTCCTCCCTCTCTATTCAAACTTGCAGTCCTATCTCTTCCCTTTGCAGTCACAGCTTTTTTTTTTCTTTTTTAAATATGACCATATTTTGTATTGTAATGTTATTTGCAGCTTTATAATCCAATATGATCACTCATTCTTAACACCAACTCTGATTCTACAGCATAGAATGTTGTTCTATACACCTAAAAAGCCACTCTCAACCAAGCTTCCATGACACCCTTGGGTTTCTCCAGAGGTTGCAGGGGGTTCCTTAAGCTGTGACTGTTTGACCTCCCATCTTAAGGTGCCTGCTTGGTTCTAGTGCCAACCCAACTTGAAAGAGTCACTAGCATGAAACAAATTATCTTTTTAGTTGTCAGTAAGGGTGGCATTCTGACCACCACTATAAGGCGAACATTCTTCCCATTGACCACCAATGTTAGAGACATTTTTTCCTGACCCTCAATGAATTGGTTTCTGCAGGGGTTCCCTAAGTCCTGAAAATTATTTCAAGGGTTCCTCTGGGGTAAAGAGGTTGAGAAAGGCTGACCTAAAGGGACTCTCAGTCATTAGTTACTGGTATTTGAAAGTGTACAGACTTGTGTAATTACTAGGAGAATTAGAAAAAATAAAAAAAACAACCTTTTCATGTTTGAGAAGCAGGAAGAAACAGTTTTCTGAACATCAAGAGGGTATCTTGTAGGGTCATCATAATAACTTTAATCCTGTGGAATTAGCAGACTTCTAGAGGTAATTGGAAGGACTTTTGTTTAAAGTGGAACAATATTACGTAACATGATGTAATATCAATTCTAAAAATGTAAGTTAAATGCAGGAGAACAAACAATATATTTACCACTTAGCCCATTCTCTGAGAAGCTGTATAATAAATTTGTATAATGATGGGGTGAAAGGTTACATTTTCTACCTTTTTGACTTCATAATGACAGGCTATATACAGAAAATCATAGATGGGAGGAAAAGCTTTATCAGCTCTCTTGTGTTTCTTACATCACCAGTAATTAATAAAACAATGCAATGGGATAATCATCCCACGATGCAAATACAATTATAGCTTGCTACAAGAAGTTCTCACCTTTTGTGCTACTCATTGCATGCACATTTTATAGGCTGCTACATCCCTCCATTTTGTGGGAGGGAGAGAGGTCACTGTTATTCATAGCAGCCCTAAATACATGAAACAATTAAGCTGGGACAACGAGCACACTGCAGATAATAACTTTCTGTTTAATACATCAATTATTATTATGAAGAATGTGGAACATTCTCTTACTCTGTCTATTTTACTGCAAAACCAACCAACACTAACTGTATTTTTTTCTTAGGGCTCATTCACACAGCCAAAAAGGGCTGCATGTGTGTGTTTATGTGCTCTGGAGGTACCCAAGAGTCACATACAATGTAGTTTCCACCTGCAGATGGTAAAAATAAATGACAGGCTGACAAATGCAGTGGCTATATGGGTTTTCCCACACATCCGACCATTTGCATCCATACAGGGATGAATGCATGGTCCTGGTCGCCGACAGTCTGTGTCCAGGGCCGTGCACCTGTCCCTGTAAAGATGTAAAGCTTGAATGTGCAGGAAGATCTGCACAGCTGATGCATTTGTCAGCCTGCCATTTATTTTTTGCAGGCTGCTAGCCACAGCTGCATGGAAGAAATGCAACTCTAAACTGGCACATGTACCCCCCTCTATGGAAGTGTGGATGAGCCCCATAGGCTGAATTCACAACACTTCCATTGCATTGATTCATACCATTTCCATAGCCAAATGTGCTAAATGCACTTGAGTTGACATGCATTGACATCCTTTTGCATTTAAATTCGGCATGTTCCATTGTTACCCAGCGCACACCAACGCTACTTGGTGTGAACTGTGACTATTAAAAACAATGGATTTTGGCTTGTTATTGCATTGGGTTTGCAGTGAGCAACACTGCCCAATAAGAAGCAATGCCGGTGGTGTGAATGGGCCCTAACTAGGAATTAACTCAGGTTTGGACATAACCTAAGATCATCTAAACCTGGAAGGAAGCTGTCAGTGCTGCCCAATCAGCTGCTGCCAGGGAATTTCTTACCCCGCAGCTGCACTTAAACAAAGTGGCGGAATGCTGGTGAAATCATTAATTAGGTCAATAATTAAACACCTCATCCGCAGCTCATTGGGCTGCCACTGACTGTCTCCTTCTGGTATAGGGTGGGCTGATATTTCTATTGCCCTTTGCTTTATAAATATATCTGCAAATGGTTAAATTACTCAAAAGAAGAGGGGGAAAAAACCCTTGTATCTGTAAATAACATACAGTATATGAACCCCTTCCCATCCATAATCTGCTTATAGAAATACATTCATAATTGACCTCACCTTAAAGGTCCGACAGCTCTGGAGAAGGACACACTTGTAAGAGGGAACACTTGCACATTATAGCAAAAACTCACCCAACAAACTACTGCATTAAGAGCCCCCAGCTGACACATTGCGCGACTACTGGCTCTCAATCCCAGTTGTCGCTGACAGCTCTGGTCGCTACTGACAATTTTGAACCCATCAAAGTGGTTCCCATTCATGTGATCACCATGTCAGCTATGATAGATGAACACCGCCACCTATATAACAATACATAGTCATTATCGGATGCAATTGAATTAAAAAAAAATAGTAATAAATGACTGAAAAGAAAACATTTTGCACATTGGTTAGCCTACAAAAAAAAAAGAGTATAAATAAAAGCATGTAATGTCCTTAAAAATATAAGAATAACTTGGATATGCAACTTAGTCAAGTTGTCATGGTAACCAATGCATGCTTACTCCGCTAAATTTGGTCTGGGTATGTAGGCATCAATAACCTCTGGTCAAAAAAGGGTTAACCTCGGAGCAGCAGTAACCTTTGTAAGGGGAATGCTCCTAACCCTCAAGGCAATGACATAGCTCTCAGGTTCTGCAAAATTTTGTACAGTATTCAGCTGTGACAGGCATGTATGAAGTATTTTAACTGTTTTGGGGCAGCCATTCTTGTTTATTATGCTACTTCCTATATGCTGCACAGTGATAGAGCCTTGCTGTTCCCCCGCCTAGTGTAAGTCCATGAGTCACATCTGACTAACTGAAAGCAATGCACACTGTATATGCCCCAGCTTTTGTAAGCGGGCTGCATGAATGTAGGGAAATACAGACACAAGAGGGAGACACATCTTTAAAAGTAATGCAACAAAGATGGAATAAGACACTCCATAAGGTCTTCACCTTCTGTTCCAAGAAGCCTCTACTGTGCTAGGCACTGGTTCAGTGCAGAGCTTTTTGGTTCCTTCTGTCCCTCCTCATTCTAGGTTATGTTTTCTCATTGCTCCCCAAGCCCTACTCTATTAAAAAGTAATTGTTTGTACACTGCATTGATGAAGGCCAACAAGACTACTGTATGCATGTTGGAATAAGTGACTATATAATATTAGGTTGTATCTTGGCCAAACACCTGCAGTTCTACATGGTCCCCATTGCACTAAACTGCTTAGATAACAACCCATGCTAGCCAGTTTATTGAGCCACACACATCAAACCTTCACTACACAGCTTCATAGGATGTGTAGATCACAAGTCTGGCAATGATGAGCAGACATTGATCAGCATGGTTTACGTAACTGCGCTGACCAATAGATGTCTCTTCTAAGCCTTCTTTCTGCTATGACATTGTCTCATTGGTCTGCGTGATCACCAGTTGCCATTGTCAGTATTATGATGCTACACAGCCTCCAAGCCCATGTAGCAAAGTTCTAAATTGTGCTGGCATGGGTGGTTCTCAGCTAAGTGTAGTGGGGACTGGGGTAGGGATGGGGAGGGTGTTGTGAATTAGCTGACCTTTTAATTTTTTTAGGAAAAGGTGAACTAATCCTTAGAGCCCCATGCGCACGGCCTCATCCAGGAGAAGTTATCTGAAAAGCATAAACAATTTTTATGGCTCCCAGATCACTTGTCCCTAGGTTTAGCTGCACTCCAAAGACATGTTGGAAGGTTAATTAGTTCCTGTTTAAATTGGCCCTTTATGTGTGTGCAATAGGGAGCTTAGATTGTAAACCCCTTGAGGGCAGGTGCTGATATGAATGTGCACTGTAAAGCGCTAAGTAAATTGTCAACCCTATATAAATACCTGTAATAAATAAATTAGGGATGCACAGATACTTTTCGAGTACCAGTGCAGATACTTGGCATTTTCATGAGAACTACCAGGGTTGCAGTGGTTGCAGCTGGGACCTGGCTCTGGCACTCCACCACTGTCCTGAAATCATTAGTCTATATTGTTTTAGAAAAACTGTCACATGACAATAAACAAAAATGTGTCAGTACTCGTACTTGTAAGTACTCGGCAAGTACCAGTACTCGTACTCGCAAAACTGGTATCTGTGCATCCGTCTGCTCCGTGTGCTCCTTACAAATGACAGCTGCCTCCTAATTTTTGAATTTTTCTCTAGTGTAGTCTTGGAGCTCAAAAGTATCGGTACATGTACTCGTACTTGTACCGAGTACTGTACTTGGTATCTGTGCAACCCTAAAATAAATCAATAAAGCTCTGTTTAGCCACGTACATGTGTGTATTCAGCCATAGCAAAGCATTACATGCTTATAGGTGCATTTAGGAATCAACTCAAATTGCAACTGAACTCATGTATTTTAATTCCCGTGGCCATAAAGAAATAGTTTAAAATGCTGACCCGCTAAAAATTTCCTTTTATTGGGTAAAAAAAAATCTAACTGAGGTTTAAAATAAACCGAGCTGCAATGTGTTCTGGATAGAGTTAGCATTTCAGAGATTGATCTTATTGGTTACCTGGAAATGCTTTTTAATATTATAATGTATAAGAAAGAAATGGAAAAAACAAAAAAGGCATTTAGAAGTATCCTTCAGTTTAGTGTGTAAAATGAGCCTTGTCACTGGCGGTGTTCACAGAGTCACCATATAGGCCTGTGATAAATTGACATCTATAAAGCAGGCAAATTGAATGCCATATTTCTCTCCCTCAAAAACAGTCACAAGAAAAATGCCATCAACACACTGAATGTGAAAGATGTCGGGGAAAAAAAAAGAAACAGATTCTTTTTTTTCTTCTTTTTTTGCGTCCCTGTTGAGCCAACTAGCACCTTTAAAATGTGCAGTTATTAGAGTGGTAATGGACGTCATTATGCATTGTGCATCGCAGGTAATGGACGTTTAGACGCCAATAATACTGAGATGATTCTGGCTGGTACATTATACTAATGAACTGCTGGTGATATTGAAGTTGCAGGGGTTCTGTTTACTGCAGGGCCTCTGACAGTTCTTCCACACCGCCGCGAATACTAATACCGCTGGCGACTTTAGTTTTTTCAGTCTAATAATTCAGTCTCTCTCTCTCTCTTTTTTTTATTATATGAGACGACCTTCAAATCTTTATTACATTTTATAAATATACACTGGGATGGTGAGAAGAAATGGCACATTGTGGGGGCCTTACGGCAGCCTATCGGAGGTGATGCAGCGAGTTTCCACTCTGATTGTTACAGTCAATATTATAATCTCATATTTGAAGGACCACTATAAATATTGCTTTCAGAAATCCTTATGAGCAGGGCTGAATTAACTACAATGGCACTCCAGGAACGCTGCCTCGAGCAACAGGGTTAAGGGGAGCAGAATCAAGTGTCAAAACTGAAAAAATTTCCCTCTTCTATAAGGTCCAATGAAAGCGCCAAACAAGAGAGAATGATAGTCCAAAAATATTTATTAATTGAATGGGTTTTTGTAATGACGGTAAAGAACAACCAATGCGTTCTGGGGGTTTAAACACCTCCACCTTCTTCAAAGCTTAAACATGATAGGTAGTATCAAGGACTCCAAAACTGGATTTATTACTTGCTGTTTAGGGTATAGTTAATCAGTAAATCAGCAAAACTTGTTGTCTATACCCTATAAAGCATGTAATTAAGCCCTGGTGTTTTGCACCAGTTTTTGAGTTAATAATACTACCTATCATTAGGGCTTGTTCACACAACGTTTGGATTCTGTCCGGACCAGATCAGTGCTCTCCTGCACTAAAAATGCATCCCAATGTATCCAAATGCCACTGAGCGGTGTTTCTCTCCTTGGTGGCCGGGAGCGGGAGACTCCCGGAGCGCCCGGAAGAGTTAGGCTGTCTGGAGATCAGTGTCCCTGGTTAGCTGGTAACCATGGACGCTGATCTCTCTGCAAGTGGCTGGAGCCAGAAGTAAGATCATGACTGGCTCCGCCCAGCTGTCAGAAGCAGGCTGTCAGCCGGCCAATGGCCGGCCGCTCGGCCAGCTTCGGCTTTCAGCGCGGCTCAGCCGAGCCGAGACATATGCCTTCGGCTCGACTGAGCCGCTCGGCCAAGTTCGGGAGCTGTACAGGCTATAGTGAATAGCCCGTACAGCAGCCCTCCGGTTCTACTCAACCAAAGGGGTCCAGGGGCCGAAGCTAGCCGAAGGATCGGCCGAAGCTACGGCTAGATCATTCAGCTGCTTCGTGAATAGACCCCTAAGTGTTTTATGGGCTACAGTTCTCATGAGCACAGTCCGGACAGAAAAAATACTGCATGTCACATTTTGTCTGGTCCGGGAAACGCACGAACGCATCAAAAATGCAACTAAAACGCACAGCGGTTTTTAAACTGGAACGCATCAAAACACATCAAAAACGCATAGCACCGCATCTGCAGATCTGCTCCAGATCCGGACCAGATCTGGTCCAGACATCGTGTGAACAAGCCCTCAGGACATATCTCACTGTCGCTCTTTGCTCCTCTTTTAGTCTAATTTATAGAATTCTATCAAAAGCTATTGTTTAACTACCAGAGGTATTATTCTACACTAATCAATTCATCAAATCTCTGTATTACTGCATTCAGTATCTAGAAAAGCCAGTATAAAGTAAAGGGAGTGGTGAAGAAAAGCACTTGTGGGTTTAACCAGTAATGGTATGCATATTATTTCTTACTGGTCTTCCTTTGCCTCAATACTTTGTGCTGAAAGGTGTCCCTCTCTCTCATCTCAGCATACCGTTCAGTGCGAGGTATGCTTTTATGTTGGACTACAGAATAATTACTGTCTTAGTTGTAGAGATTAGGAGAGTGTGGGTGGTTGACACCACTCAGTCCACAAAAATGCTGTGTGTTGCCAGCCTACAATTTGAAATGAGCATTTCTGGCAGTTCAACAGTCATTAGAGTGATAAAACATGGGAAAATGTTCATGTATTGCACATTCTTTAAAATAGATCTCCAGCCAATAATGAATTCAAATAGTAAATGCTATGATTGCATGTGTTAATGAATACAAATATGAGAAAACAATCCGTTTTAAGATTTTAAAGAACCATAATATGAAGAAAATGATTGGGAAAACCAACAAGTCCTTTGTTTCACCACTAATTTTCCTTCATACTGGCTGTTCAAAACAACAAATGCAGGAATTTAGAGGATAGATGAAACATTTAACATAGTATAAAAGTTTTGGTAGTTTATAATAACACAATGGGGGGAATTTATCAAAGCAATTGTGACAGTTTTAGCCTCTTAGATCTTTTTTTTTATGTGCAAATCTGTTTTTTAACATGTGCGCCTGTTTTGACCTGAGCTTGCACTACTTTTCCAACTGTACGTGTATTGCACATGTTTTCATCAGAGCTTGCACTGATTTTTTAACTGCATGTTTTTTGCACCTGTTTTTACCAGAGCTAACACTACTTTTACAGTTGCATGTTTTTGCACCTGTTTTCATCTGCACTTGTTCTGGGCTATCTGAAACTGGAGCATCACCTAAGAAAACAATTAAAACTTAAGAAGTCCCCATGACCACTGCTTCAAGAAGCAACAGTTAAGCTTTTTGCCTGGAGTTATAAGTCTTATTTCTTGGAGTCTATTTAACCTCACTTATCAACAACATTACACTAGCATCATAAATCTGGTGCAAATAAATTCTGTGCAAGTTCAAACACTTGCAATTGCTATGATAAATTCCCCCCAATGTTTATAGAAGTATCTACCACTAGAGGAACAACTGTGAAGGAAAGAGGGGCAGAAGGGTTGAGTTTGAAAGGAGGGATGAGCCCCCAAAATGAGGCACAGTTGGGAGCTACGGACAGTTAGAAAAACATATACATAGAGAGACCTTTTTAGCTTTCTTGTATCTAATCTGGTGGGGAGGCTGCAAAACCTTTCTAAATCCCAACTTTGCTTAGCAAAGGCATCTTCTGTGAGAAGATGAGTTTGCTAAGAACCAACAGCTTAAAATGTCTAGACAGAGTTCAGAAGAGTTGAAACCTCTATAATTTTTTGTTGTTCCCTTGGAGTCATTCCTTTACTTGTCGTGTCCTGGAGATACAATAGGATGAGAGGGGAAATCTCCACAGAGTGAGCAGACTTCCATTCCTAGGCGGTTGTTACCAGAACATATGTCTCCACTAGAAGATTTACCCTCAACTCTTGTTCTGGTGACAACTCTAAAATGTGGGATTTTGTATCACTGGATAGATAGAGAGGGTTAATCTATCCAGCAGGGCCCAAGATAGCCATAAAAACTTGATAGGGTTTCTAAATCTTCCCTATTCTATCCAAAACAGAAAAAAATTGGGCTATACATAAGATATATGGCATAAACTACTATTAGTAAAAATGCAAAGGAGGGATGCAGGTGACACCATTGACCTTATATGGCCTCATGGCTATATTTTGTCAATGACATTGATCTGATATAGCCATGTGGCCTTGTGAGGTCAATGATGCCTCCAGTATCCCACCCCTTTGTTGACATGCCCTGCATTCCCTGCCCTACCTATGACTGGGCCAGCACTGGCAGCTTCTGTTTGGGTTCGGAAGAGCTTGGGTTAATTTCAAATTCCCTCATTCCTAGGGATGGGCTGTCTTCTTAAGGAAACTCAGATGCACTGGCATTTTTAGTGAGTGGCAGTGACAAATGCGGTGAAGAGAATGGAGGTAAAAATAAACAAACCGGGGTATTCACAAAAGGGTGAAGAGTTTGGAGAAGGCAGGAGAAGTAAACAATCTGATTTGGAAAAATTCTCCAATTCAGCTCACTTTCCGGTTCAGCTATGTCGTCCTAGATTGTTCACTTCTCCTGCCTTCTCCAAACTCTTCACCCTTTTCTGAATAACCCTGAAATGCAAAGGAGGAAAGGGTGATCGCTGGTTTGGACATTTTTTTTCCTTCTAACAGGTTTGTTTTAAAGCCAGGCAACTAGCATTTATAAAGTAATGGCAGCCTCCATAATTCTCTCAGTACAGGTTTCTTTTAATTTATTCCACTATGTCCATAGACCTTGGCTATTGTTTATATGGTAATGGAAAGGTTTTTGATTGTGAAACAGCTGGTGGTGAAGCACTCAGTAATTACTGTTACATTGTTATGGTTGAGACTTAGAACCAGCTGATGTGCAGCTGTATCCCCATAGCTCAATATTACAATATTACAATGCAGTTGTATTATGTCAGTTTACTATGCAAGCAAGATTCAGCATTTCATTCAGCGGACAGACATTACCATGTTGGGTTGAATACAACACTCCTGGGGACAATCTCTCAGCAAATTCCCCCAGCTTTGCTGTTTTGTTTATCAATAGCAGTGGTCAACAAACAGGCAGTTCATTTTAATTGGTGGAAATCAATTAAAATTGTATTATGTAAATCTATAATGAACTGACACTTTGGCCCTTCTTGACAGACAGTCATCGGGGAGAGGTTAAATGCAGAATTGCAAGGTTAGGGCTTATGGATTTTTTTTAATACAATTTACTTTGATTGTCCTTTCTTGATGTGCCTGCGTATTGGTCTAGAGCAAATTTAAAGTTTGTTGTTGGAGTTAAATTAACTGTATAACTCAACAGCTAGTTTACTTCCATTATTAACTGCACACAAGAAGAGAGCTTCCTCTTAATGTGGACCTGTCATCAGACATAAATTATCATGCTAAGTGCATGTGTGCTAAGTATTGTGTATGGGGTTTAGTTATAAAAAAAACAAATTGCAGAGCCATTTGTCCTGCAAAACTGCATGTTTTCTGTGTGAATGGGGACACAAATGATTGTTATGAGTACATTTATATTCAAGATCACATTTAATATCAGGAAAATACTACATTTTGGCCACTAGATGGAGCTAAGGATCATAGGAAAAGGTATTTATTTCCTATGATCCTCAGCTCCATCTAGTGGCCACAATGCAGTATTTTCCTGATTCACACTAACCTAATGAATAAATTACATTCAACCTGAAAAGAAAATATACTAATAATATTCATGTTTGCCCCATTTGCTTGATTTCAAAGAAACAATATATATATAAAACTGAGTACAAAAACAGTGTGCACCAAAACCGCCTCACATTATATCACTCAGATTTATCACACCATCTCCATAACAAAATAAAGGTTAGGCATGCACTAGTTAGGCCCATTGCCACCAAAACCACCTTACATTATAACACTCAGATTTATCCAACCATCTCCATAGCAAAAATAAAAGTTAGGCATACACTGGTTAGGCCCATTCTACCTACATAAAACTGACCTGCTACTGGCCAATTTTTACATTGTTGTATCATCTGCAGTAACTTATTTCTAAATGAGAGTTTGATAGAAATTGGCCAGCGGCAGGGTGGTTTTGCATTCAGCAATAATAGGGACAGCTTTTGAAAACTACTGGCCGATTTCTATCTGCCAGTCAAAGCAGAGCTATTATCTCTTGTTAAAAAAACATCTGTCGCTGCTAATACTACCTGAAAAGAGACTCTTTCTTGAAACTGAAATAATTAATATTGGGGTCCTGCTGTATGTACACAAAGTTAAATGTAAAACAAAAATTCAAATATGTGCTGCCAAAGTAAACTGTCACTGAGGCTGTCCATGAAAATCATAGTGTCCCGTAAACCCTGTACATTTAACATATACCCATAACCAGGGCCAAAGCTAGGGGGGGCATGTGACCTGGGTGCTGCTTTAGGTGTGGTGCCACTGAGTGTGTTGATACAGAATTTTTGCCTTGGGTGGAGCAACTCTGAGCCTTTGCCCTGGTTGACTGAATGTCTAGCTTCCCCACTGCACATAACCCTTGATTTAAAGGATTTGTATAGCTTCTTTTAAAGCCGTATGCGAAGAAAACTTTCCCCACCGTACAGTAATTTTTTTGGCATTGGCACACATCCCACATGACAATGCTTAGCTTCCCATGTCTTTTTTGATAATAACTTTACTTTTAGCAAAAAAAAAAAAAATACTTCAATGCATTTGAAGTGAAGTTCTGGTTCACAAAATTTCTAGTAGGATTTGCTGAGCCCTTGGTAAATGAAACCAAGGCAGATTCACTCATCCAAACTAGCAATCTGTGATCTGGCAGCCAGTCTTTGGCAGCAATAAGAACAGGTCAGCTGTATACACTTTGGCTATTGTTATTACCTGATTAATTGTACCAACAACTTTAATTGCACCAATGACTTTAAAGCCATGCCATGACACAATGCTAGCAACATAATGCCTGGAGCAGATATATAAGAACTAATCTATTATTGTACGAAAGCCTTGACAGTCATTAAGAGGAATTCCATTGAATAACAATTATTGATCAATAGGCAGTTTAGTAAATAGGGAATCAACTTGTTTTTGCAGCAGCTATTAACCCAGCTATTTACATTTTTAATGGTTTGTCTCCTTGACTCCTTGACTTGTTTTGAATGGTTAATGGAGCTCACATGTGCAATTTGTAATGTCACAACAAGCTGGGGACCTAGTGCAGTACAAAAAAACACAATGCACATGAAATGTTTCAACCAAATACCTTGTTTGCATTCTTTAAATTGGATTTTCAAAACTGTTTCTGTTAAAATATTATCATGTAGAGGATCATTAGTTCACTGAGTATATGGAAATACAAAATTAGGAAGACCGCAAAGTAAGTTTAATATGAGGTTACCAATTTCAACCCTATTCACCAAGCTTCACTAATGTGCTTCTAGGCAGAATGGCTTCCTCTTGACAAATAAGTCAGTGTTTTGCAGCCTGACTCTTGTGCTCCAGTGCATGTGTAGTAAGGTGCCATACACTGTACGATTATCGTACGAGAATCGCAGGAAATCCCATGATCGTACGATAATCGCAAAGTGTATGGAAGGCATGCAACCTTTTCTACTGTACGATCGCACGTCTTCCATCGAACAAGCAGGCTGGAAAACCCAATCGTACGATTCTCAGCGGGTTAGTGGCTGCTTGTTCGACAACTGCCCTCAGGGGGGCGGGCTTGCGATGATCGCAAGTACGATCTGCATGCCAAGATGGGCAGATCGTACTTTTTTTTAATTACTTTACAACCCTCGCAAGACAAAAGTCTTGTGAGGGTTGTAAAGTGTATGGCCACCTGCAGGCTCACAGAAGGGGCAGGGAATGGAATCAGGAAACACCTGTCCTACATTTTTGAGGGCACAGATTCAGGGACATTCAAAAGAAGTGGATATCATCTACTATTGAGAGTAACATTAAGAATAGCCACCCACATAGGAAGAATCCAACAATGGAAATAAAAGCCACACACCAAACGGGGGTCTCCTTTGAATCTTTTTAGATATTCTTGTTTGGTTAACGTATACCTTTAATGATTACAAAAAATAAAACATTTGTTTAACCATAGCAACAAATAACATGATTGTTTCTAATTTGCTGCCACAATCTGGTATTAGCATCAGAATTTAATAGATAAAGTAAAAAGGTAGAAATGGTCGAATTTGAAAGTCAGTTTGCAACAGATAATACAGGGTTGTGTGCAGGCACTATCATCTTTATATTTCCTTTGGTACCTAGTTAGTCACTGACCTGAAACAAGCGCGAGCAAGTTAAAGGAGAACTATGAGGTGAGTGCTTTTCACTCACCTCATAGTTCTAGCCGACCTGTGACAATGAGACTGTCACAGGTCGGCTCAGTAGATCGGGAGGTGAGCGAACACATACCGGGTTTGCTCGCCTCTCGATCCTGTCACGGCTCTATGCCATGACAGGGGCAGGGGCTGGATTCCCCTCTCCCCGCTCCGATCTGCCAGCGCTGACTGGCGGAATGGACGGGGAGGGGGCGGGTACAGCTGGCTCTGCCTCTAGATAGGCAGAGCCAGCTGTCACTCACGCAGCTGGGCGGATCCCGTCATCTACGTCAGGATCCGCTCCGGCTGCGGCGTCTCAGTATACCGTGAGCTGTAGCTCGCGGTATACTGAGCTTAGGGTAACGGGAGGACGCTAGTTTGTGTCCTCCCGTTACCCTAAGGAGAACTATGGGGAAAAACACTGACCCCATAGTTCTCCTTAAGTTTCAGGATACCTACTATATACATAGTTGCTCATTTAAAGTAAAGGGCGCTTCTAGTCGTGGCATCCTGGTGCTATGTCAGATCCCATTGCAGAGCATTATAGTTTTAATTAACAAAGCTATGGCAGACCCCATTGCTATGCGGCATGCCTTGATGAGCAAAGTCGACAGCTTTCATTTCCCTGTCATTTTTTCATAAATTGAGAGATTTCATATTTGTTGTGTTTTTTTAGGGTTTAATTGTGCTTTAAATAGCTCCTGTGTGTTAATAAAGCTCTAAAACGTGGTTCTTCTCTTCGGGACGAAAAAAATCGCACATGTCTAGAGGAGACAGGGGATTCTAAGTTGAAAAATATACCAAGTATTGAGGAACAGGTGACACTACACAACAAAGAGTTCAGAGAAAGATCCCACCCAGCATCTCAGGTATCTTACTGGGAAGACTGACTATCTAGAACTAATGGGACACCTGCAGAAAAAAAATCTGTCTTCCTGTTGTCAGTACACTGGTACTTTTCTTACCTTCAGTTGTTATTCCTCCCAATATGAAGGATTTAGAAGATCTGATTTTAAAAAAAGCTAATAAAATCCCAAACTTACACAATCAACATTGCCATCACTTGGGATTTTTAGGTTCTTATGGTCATCCACCTCTTCATACTCAACCACACACCAATCCAGGGTGAGCAGGAGCTCCATGCTGGATGCAGTCAGAACAACACCACCTGTAAATAAAGGAGATGTCACCTTCAGCCCCCCAGAATTCTGAAAATGAAGAATGACTTTTGATTAGTGGCAGTAAAGAAAAAAAGTTCCAAAGAAGAGTGTGTAAAGTCTTCTTGTAGAGGACATTTGATGACGATCGCACACATATATAATGAAGCTTTTCCCTTTAGTTTCCATCTTGCTATCTCTACATAAGATCTGCAGGCTGCTGCTGATGGTAGGATAAAGGTAACATTATCCTGCCTTGCCTTCCTAGTCTGCAAGCCGAATGTATTCCCAGGCTCTGAAGCAGTATTAACCTCTCTTTCATATGTTATTCCTGGATTAATAGGCTTTTATTCGCTTCTTTTTGGAAGGTTTGCTGTGATAAAACAAATTGAATCCCTGATAAGCATCTGGCTAGTATGAAATGAACATAGGTCACCACTTGTGCTCTGTGAAAAGCAGATTTGATTGTGAGATGCTGAGCCTCTTTACAAGGGCAGGTAAACGTATATCTTTTCTAGCCAGCACATTCCCCATGTATAGCTGTAGAAATCTCCTGTAAAGAAGATTCAAGGATTGCAGAGGTTCATACTACTAAATTCAAGACGGTTTGTCTACAAATGCTTTCAGGCTTTCTTGATAAGACTAAGAGTAAAGTGCTGGATCCCAAAGCAGCATATTAGCAAGACTTTTGTTCTGGCTCCAGAAAACTGACATGAGACATCTCAAACGGAAGCTATCATTAGCTGCTTCCACATTGGCATAGTAGTTCCTCATCAGTGACTAGGGATGAGCGGGGGAAATTCATCAAAATGTATAAAAAAAATTCAGTTTCAATATTTCAGTATTTTACTTTTTTCACTGTTTATCAGAAAAATAAAATAAAATAATGAGGGGCATTTTTTGGCACAAGAGAAGAACCAATTTTTAGATCTTTATTCACCACAGGAGCTATTTAAATCGCATTTAAACTCTAAAAAAACCGAATATGAAATCGCTCAATTTATGAAAAAATGGCAGGGAGATGAAAACTATTGACTTTGCTCATCAATATCAATGCCCACTCCACCCTTAGGCTTGACAAAAGAGGTGACCCTCTGAAACGCGTTGCCTAGCAATGCCTTACGACCCGGAAGTACTCAGCAGCTGTGGTCTCGCCTTTAGAAGAACCAGCTACAGCACTGCTCAGCCACTGGATCAGATCTGTGTCTTCCACCAGCACAGGTGTTCTGGAATCTTTCTGGACTTTCAGTCCAAGTGACTATGGTCTCCAGGACAAGCAGAGAGGATGAATCTCTCCACAGTATTCAAAACCGGACTGGGGTTCTTATTTCTAACCCTTCTGAGCGCCGTCCAAAGGCTTGGTTTTAGGTATGCTTTATTTCATACTGCCTGTTTCTCCTCATATAATGCCTTTAACAAAAAATAAGTAAAAAATTATAGTTTAAAAAGTATTACTTTTTTTTTGCTTTCTTTTATCTTTACTGATCTCACAAATTCTACCTTTTAGAGAGGTCAAAGAAAACTTGCTTTGATTTTATCAAGCCTTGGAAACTTGTACGTTAAACCGCACAAAAATGACATATATATTGCAGATACACTCCATATGTTGCATATAATTTTCTCCATGGTGCAATCGGCGATTATTGAACCATTTCACTGGTGAGATAATTTGCATCTCAGATCTAATAGACATTTCCTCTAAAGTTCAAGCATCAGGCTGAAGAAATAATATTTTATTATCGTTGATACAGGCAGTTAGAAGTCTGACACCAGCTTCTGTAGTAAAAGGGTGGGTAGCCTGCTCCTCTTCAACAATTATAGGGGAAATGTCAACTTCTTAATTTTGTTTTCTTAAAAGATCAGCTCAATGTAAATATTATAATGTAAACTTATTAAATAACTTGTTTCTGTGTTTAGTTGTTATAATATGTGTACATAGGGGAAGCCATATTTGTTTCCTTTAAATGTTGCTTGTTTTCCCATCCGACTGTCCATCTAATAGTTAGGGTCTTTCTGAAAGAAAAAAAAAGATTCTGCAGTCTATAATGATTGGTTGTGAGAGACCATGTGATCAAGGGTGCCTACCTTAGGTAGGCTACAAGCTGGGCATTATCAGCTTTTTATTCAAGGCAAGGCATTTGTTTACTTTAAATAATAATGTTGGTTGATCATGCTGAAATGTTCCCTATTTTATGTAATGTGTGATATTTAAGTGAATGCTACCCCAAAAAATTTTTTTTATATATGTATCTGTTCTTCCATGTACATGTTAGTACATATACAATGTTCTTTATGTATGTCTTTGATTGCTGTTGATCCTGCCAGTCCCCCTTCTTTGCTTTTGCAAAATGACTATGGAAAGCACAGAAGCAGATCAGTGCTGGCGTGGTCAGTTTGCACATCAGAACTTCCTTTACAGAGAGATAGGATGACATGATGATGCATGGTTTGCTTGTACCTCCAGTAGTCAGTATGGCCACCACGCCTCTCGCCTTCCTACACATAGCCTTTTGCAGCTGCAGTCGGTAGTAGTGCAGCACACACAGATGGGGCAAGAACTTGACCACTGTGTGTGGTTTTATAGTTTGCCCACCTGCTTGCTCTGAAGCCATGCCCCTTCACACATTAAAAAAGAAGAAATCAAGGGAGGCTGTGCAGTCATGTGATCATGTGAAAGTTCCACCATGGCTTGCCAGCCAACCCCTAAATTACTACAAGCTCCAACATGCTTTGTAAGCCCATACCAAAGAGCTACATGTTCTACAATCCCTTGTCAGTCGGAGTAAAATATTACATTTAATCAGTATATAGCACAGTATGCTTAATCTTATAATCCATCATTAACTTGCATTGCATGGTTGGAGTTTTAGTTAATTGCATACACTGACGCAAATGTTCTTTTGCCTGGCTTGATAGTTCCCCAACAAACAACGGCAAGTGGAAGTGCATGCTGGACCTTTTATTTTTTTCAGCATCCTCTCTTGGAAATTGCTAATTCTTCTAAATCAAGCTTACAGTATATGTTCTCAACATTTGAAGATGCATGCTGCCACTTGTAGTTCCTGAAGAGCACATAGCGCATACTGGGGTCTGCGAAACTCATCACAGCCTAGTGAAAAATACAAGCCTCATAAAGCCTGTAGTGCCAACATTTTCATAGTGAAGAAGAAATGTTCAGCTTTCAGTCAGCACGTATGCTTTTACTCAAGCTACGCTGCCCTAAAACCCCTGTGACAAATGGCCAGGAGGTTAATCCATTATTGATTCTAATGGGGTGTTGGTGGGTGAGTCAGTAATTTACACAGTAATAGATTACAGGTCGATCCAGTTGCCAATAGGATAACCTCTTTTAACCCCTCCGGAGACGTAAAGTCCAATACACAGTCAAATGTTACAAAGATAAACCCAGGTCTTATTTAAGTTAGATACCTCCATACAGAAGGTTCAGAGCTAAATTTACACCTGGATCCACAGGGATTAAAATAATATTGAGCAGGAGCCGTTTAGACCATTAAATACTGCCAATTAACATGTTTACTACCTTAAAAAGGAAAGGAAGCCAGCATGCCGTCTACGACTAGGCACAAATAGTGTGCTGGTGCTCTTCCCCTTTATTGCATCGTGGTAAAGACAGCACTCAAAGACAAAGACTAGACTGGCAAAGACTTATTTAAAACAGGGAAGCTTTTGATGTAATCTATGACATGCTAAATGGGAGGAGTGACCATACAGAGGTCCTGTTTTTGAAATATTTTAACAGGAACCTAATTGTTGAAGTTATTGGACCCACTGAACCGGAACAGACTTTTTAAAGAATATCTAAACTCAAACCAAAATTTTTTATACATTGTAGCTTACCAGTCCTTAGATGTGATGGCTGCCCTAGTTTTCTGTCTTCAGCATTTTTTCCCCCTATTTTTAATTGGTGATCCTGCCAGTAACTCACTTCCTGGCCCAGGGTGACTCATCCAACTGTATCAAGAAACAAGATAGGACTGCTATCCCACCCCTCTCCTACTGTCTTTAACAGAGTGGCATGGTTTTGTAATCCTCAGAGATACCTGAGAATAATGTCAGCACCTTATGGTATTGTATGGCAATTCCACAGTGGCAATTGGTGGTATGATCACCCAGGACTCTCAGCCAGAGCCAGAAGGTTTCAGGAAGCAATTGTTTTTCTGCATTCTACTTGGGATCTGGGAACCAGGAGAGGTCAAAGAGAGTTGGGGGGGGGGTGAGATCTCAATTCCGGTGTCCATGTTTTAGTAGTAACCAGCACTTGATGATTGCACAGGTGTGCACAGCCCTTAAAGAAAGGGTGCTGGCTAGGGGAATTAGCTCCTACCGGGAAATTGGAATAGGTGGTGTTCAGGAGTCAGGTGGACTCCCCCAGAAGTTTGAGTGGAGTCAGGTGGTGTTTGTGTGCTGGAGGCACACGAAGACAGCCAGGGAGGCTGGGAGAACTTGTGAGGCTAGGAAAGCCAAGAGCCCAAGGGGCAGCCAGCACAAGTGCGGCACAGCAATACAGAGAAGACCAATGGGCCAGAAGTGTTAATGTTAAGAGTGGGAGCCAGGAGGCTAAAGTTGTGTTGTTTTGCAAGCAGTGCATGGATATTGTACTGAACAACCCTTGTGAGGGTATCCTAGGTGGATGTGTGAACTTTTGTTTAAATAAAAGTGGGCTACCAAGCACTTAAACAGGAAATATTGTGAGTGGACTGCATCCTTTAAGCGCCAACTATATGTGCCAATATCCCCAAACATCACTACAGTAAAAAGCTTCCCTTGTGTAAACATCCAAAAATCCAGACTGCTGCTGAGCACCACCAACTTGGATTTGATGTCAGCAGCACCAACAGACTCAGAGCTGCCACTGAAGCTACAGTCTCTGGTATTCCCCTTTGCTCCTCCCTGGGCAGCTGCACAAAGGCTACACAGAAACAGTAATGATAGACTCCTAGAAGAGAAGAGGGCTATGATGTGGCAGGTGGGAGGGGGAACTGTGACTGTTCCCGTGCAGATTCAGACACATGGCACGTGAATACGAAATTGGCTATGGAAAGTGAAAACACTGCATTTATAATACTTTATTTCTCTGTGCTTTTACTTTTTTTGTAAGCTGTTGCCATAGCATCTTTAAAGCATGGCACAGAAGCTGTAATATTACAGCTGGTGGCAAGTACTATGCTATGATAAAGTTGTCAGGACAGAGACGCTTCATTCTGCCAGTCAGGATAAAGGCATTTTATTGCACCAATACAGCATTATGAATAGGATTGAAGAGACACATTTATCAGCCAACACTTCATCCAGCCTATCCATCCTCATTTTTTTTTTTATGAATGGCCCTCTAAGCTCAGATTGTATTGAGGTCCCCGCACTACAGCAGTGCTAGCTATCCCCATGTGTTTGGTGGCCCATTATGTTTTTGATTCTGCCCAGTGAGCCTTAATAAGGAAAACAGTCAGCAATTTTCTCCCTGCTGCTCTTTTGCTCACAGGAGTAGGACTAGCTGGGCATCTGCGTGGTTTAAATAAATAATGAAGGCAGTTTATTCGGCAGCCATTTGACAGCAGGTGAGCAGTTACAGCTAAGCATTACAGTTTATATCCTCACCAGCAGCCCTAGCGCTCCACATGCTGTTGGCAATGAACAGGTGTCCTTAATTGTGTTCTTTCTTATAACCTCCTCTAAGAGACTAGCTGTGTAATCTGTACAATAGCAAAGTCTCCCTGTCTATTCTAGGAGCTTCATTTAGCTCACGCTTTGCTTAGCTTTTCAAATTACTTTCTGGCCTAGTCAACAAAGCATTGCATGGAGCAATCGACATTTAAAGGTGAACTCCAGGCAGATTTAATAGACACATATTAATACAGCTCTGCATTCATTGATGCATCATGTGTTTTTTTTTTAATGGAAGCAGTGGAAATACCTAAATTTGACTTTGTGTCAGCCTCTTTGCATACCCTGTGTAGGTGACTAGTGCAATAGTGTGCTGTATGCAAATATGCTTGCAAGGAACAAGCTAACAGGAGGGGAGAGCAGAAAGGTGACTTCATCATCCTGCTGCTGTCCATTCAGCATATAGGGGCAGGGCGGTATCACCAGTGCATTCCTTAAAGTGTATGTCCAGCCAGTTTTTTTTTTTTGTTTAAGTATTTGCTATTGCTGGCTTGTTGGCTTCCACTGCAAATAAGGCACCATGAGAGACATTTCCTCTAACTGTTCTGGGTACAATGTGTTTCACTGGACAGGAAGTAGAAGAAATCTGCAACAGAGCCACAGACAACAATAAAAAGCTGACATTTGATTGGATACTAGGGTTGCTGGTAGCTGTTTGCACTCTCTATTGTTAAAAGAGAACTATGGCCAAACCTTTTTAGGCCACAGTTCTCTTCAGGTCACAGGATGACATCTACTAATGTCCTCCTGTGACCCAGAGCCGTACTGCAGCCGTGAAGGATCCCGACAATATTGTTGGGATCCACCCCACTACCTGATTGACAGCTGGCATTGCCTCTCTAGAGTCAGAGCCAGCTGTGCCCGCCCCCTCCCCTGTCTGTCCCTCTAATGAGCGCTGGAGGAATGGAAAGGGGAGGGGGGAATCCTTGCAGGAAGCGGTGACTGACAGTCACTACTCTCTGCAGGTAGAAGATTGTGAAATAAGCGATCAGCAGTTTGTGATCACTCAGTTCTCGATCTATAGAGCCAACGTGAGGCAACTGCAGTGTCCCACCCCGGCTCTAACTATTGGGATGAGTGTATTTCACTCATCCCATATTTCTCCTTTAAAAAGTGCAATGCCTATGTCTGTGTGCTAATGAAAGATCTTTAATTTGTTTCCATTATAAATGAATACATCTGCTCCATTTATACCCACAATCATATAAATCAAAGTGATCTGGATCAGATCTAAGCCTGTCTAGTCTAGTTCCCTCATTTCTAAGTAACACCTTTAAGAAAAAGTTCAGGCATTCCTAAAGGGAAGGGAGAGGTGCATGTCCCTCCTTTGAGTCATTCAGCTAAATTTTTGGGAGTAAGGAGTAGACATCACAGAGCACAAAACTTGCACAGAGCTCCACATGCTGGCTGCTAATGCTTCACAGCATCTATAGCCAATTTTTCACTGTATCCTTTTATTTTTTTTTATTTTTTTATATAAAATAAAAAAGAGTTGGACCTTCTGTTATGTTTTTGTTGGTATCTTTTTCTCCTCTGGGGAAAATTCAGGCTTTCTATTTGTCTTGTTAACCTTTGTCTCCGGGACAGAAAGTAGGAAATCCAAACTTGAACAGTTGCTACTACCTAAACAGGAGGTTAGGGGTAATTTCCTAGTGGGGACAACTGTCTAAGTTGAAACCTTCACCTAGGAGAGATTTCCTCTCACTTCTGTCAAGTCTCCAGGACAGAAAGAGAAAAGAAAATCTACCCAACAGGACAAAAACACCAAGTAAAAAAAAAAAAAACATTTTGTTTTTTTGCATTGGACGTAAATTCCATTTTAGAAAACCTATAGATTCCCTTTAAGAGACTAGACAGAAAACTAACTTCTCTTTTTGGCTCCAAAAGCATTCTTGGAATTGAAGTTTAAACTTACTTGCTGAAGCCAACACTTCCTATTCTCCGTGTGACGGTACTGCCAGTTCACTCTGACATTTTCTTTTGTCCCGAAGTATTTGTGCTTGGTTGGCACCTCTACTTTTTCTATTTTATGTGCTGCAGGAACAATAATGGATTTGCTGCTAGAGGAACTCATACGTGCCTAGTCTACCAGGCGGAGACCAGACTAATATACCTTTGTTGTTTTTTTTTTAAATCTCATTTTAGCACTTCCTTTTAGATTAGCCTTAAACCAATCAACGCGGTTACTGTGAAGTAATTTGTTGCAGGCTGTTCGCTGCTTGAGAGAAAGTAATATTGTTTTTATGCTTTGTTATTTTATTTTTATGTCACGCTAGCCACACACAATGCCTGCCATATGCTCTAAACTGCACAATGAAAACTTATGAGCAACTGAGGGACAGATGGAGTTGTAGAGAGAAATGGACCCTTCGCCCAAGGATCTAGGCATCGGCTCAGTCTAGAAAGAGATTTTTTTTTATGGCAGCCGGTGTCCTTGAGGTCAGTAAGACATCTAAGCCCGCCTAATAAAAAAGAAATTATGGTTTTATCTCTGCACAACATAGCATGTACAATGTTGGCAATGAAGACAAATTCCACTGAAACTGGAAGGATAGAATAACTGGATGGTATGTATGAACCCTGGCTTACATAATAGTTACATTCTGTTTATATAAGTTGGTCAAGTCAAATAAACTTAAAGTGGATTTCCACTTTCGCAGCCAAATTGGGGATAACACCTATTTTATATTTGTTACATGTTTACATTCACATAGCATAAGCTAAAAATAAAAACATGCTACTTGCAGTTTAAATTGCTTTTACTTGGGTTAGGGTTTTGAGGGTTACAATGTGTTATTGCTTCTATTTCTTTGAAATGTTAGAAGTGTCTGTGAAGGGTGAGGGGTCTGAAGTGACTTGTCCATTGTATGTTAATGTAGCTTATCAGATACTGTAAATACAATCCTCAAATTTCAGTCCCAAGTCTTTCCATTAGGACAGACCACTGTGAAAGGGCTAAAAAAAAACCTGCAATGAGCCATCTTGCGTGCTTTACTAAAACATCTAAAAAGGTAAAAAAATATGTAAAGTTATTTTTCAGGATGCGAACAGGATCACATAACAAACATATAGAGAGGTTCTCTCAAATTTGACTGCAAAAGTGAAAAAACACATTAAGACATCAGTTTTATTGAGAATAGCAAACTGGTTATGCAGTTGTTGTGTCCAGAAACATTATGGAAATATAGAAGAGTTATGGCAGAAAAAGACCAAGTAGTCCTTTGAGTCTGGATTTTTTTTTTTGGGGGGGGGGGGG
>NW_017306353.1:1876387-1890176 GCF_000935625.1 Nanorana parkeri | reverse complement strand
GGGGGGGGGGGGGGGGAGGGGGAATTTCTTTTTTGTTTTTAAACTTTCTGTCTGAGTATAGCCATATGCTTATCCCAAGCAAGTTTAAAGTCACTTACTGTTGACTGACTCGCTACATCTGCTGGAATACTTTTCCAAGCATCAACTACCCCTTCAGTAACTAACTGTACTTTCTAGGGCTAGTTATGAACTTTCCCCTTGCTTGTTTGAAGCCTGCCCCATGTTCGTGATCTTATCTTCATATTGAACATACTGCTTGTAACAGGGTTTTGGACTTGTAGTTCTCACTTTCCTCCACATGATGTCTCTACCTGTCATAGGCTCCTTAATTGGAATTATTCCACTAGAAATGTTTGTTTGGCACTAGGTGGGAGTTCGGAATGGCACTAATGTGTCCTCTGCCATTGTTCCATGTGTCCTTTTGGAAGAGCCTGTGTATGATGGACACAGAGTTCACTCGAGTTTTAAGCAGCCATTCTTTAGACTGAGCCCCTGCTGTGGCCATGTGAGGAGTTATAAGAAAGATACAGTACACACACTGGCTAGGGAGAGACAGGCCTGGTGCATGGAAAGGTTTGTGTTGAGCAAGGGCAAAGAAAGAATGGTCCAAAATACCCCTGGAGACTGTTGCAGTTCGGGAAAGGACCTTGGCCCAGCCTGCATCTGGTTTGGTGCATTCTGTGTCTAGTTTCGCTAGCACAGCACCCTGTCAGGAGGCCACTGAATTCCAGGTTGTTAAACTGTTTAATCTGCAATATAAAACCATAAAACCCAAAAGCAACATTGTCTCTAGGCATGGGCTCGATGTTCAAGTCGAACGTGAGTTCGACTCGAACATCGGCAGTTTGTGTGTTCGGCGAACACACATAGTGTCAGGGTGTTCAGCGGGCTGTCCGTCTGCCGAGCGCCCCGCAATGCACTGTGTGCATTGGAGAGCACTGATTGGATAAAGCAGGTTAGGTGCAAGACAATCATGGCACAACGCTCTGATGGGGCAAAGTAACAATGACTTTGCCCAATCATGGCTTACAGCTAAGTCCCAGCCCCACACTATATATGGCTGCTTACACGGCAGCCTTATGTAGTGTGTTGCTGGAGTCAGGGTTAGTTCACACCATAAGCGGTGCGTTCCGGTCCGATTCTGGCCGGAACGCACTGCCTCGCTTTGCTGCCGGCTCACTTTTTAGCTGGGCTGGAGGGGGCGTGGCGGGACATTGAAGTAAATGGCACTGTAGCCACGCACTCGGGCCGCAATGCGATCGCCCGCACGGGTTCGCAAGGCACATTTTGCTTTCAGTGTGGTGCAATCAAAATAGTGCTCGCAGCATTTTGAACGCACTGGACCGCACTGCAGGTATGATGTGCCTTGCTACCCCGTGCGGGCGATCGCATTGCGGCCGGAGGGCATGGCTACGGTGCCATTCACTTCAATGGCCTTTCAATTTCCCATGGCGTTGCGTTCCAAGGTGTTTTTGACCCAATCCGGTGCATTCCAGACCAGACAAAATGTGACACGCAGTATTTTTCTGGTCTGGTCTGGAACTGACTTCGATGGTGTGAACTGAGGCCAAGAAGAGCATAGGGAAACATTGGGATGCATTTTAGGTCTAGAAACAATCTTGTCTTGTCTGGAGGTGGTGTGAATGGGCCCTCACTGCTCGTTTATGTCTAGCATAAAAAAAAATATACTTACCTGCTGCTCTGAGACCGTTTGTTCTTAGACCAGTCCTTCTCTCCCCCTCTACTGCAGCGGTCTAAGGTCCCGTAATTCAACACATCCCATACACTGTGAATATATGTAAAGATGCTGAAGAAGATTCCTATGACAGCTGGCTATGACAGCTGGCTGGCTCGGAGCTTTGGGTGAGTATAACTTGGCTACTTTAGCACTTACACAAAAACGAACACTTAGAGCAGGGCTAGCCCCACTGTAAGGGTTAAGAAAAAGTTATTTAAGTAGGTACAGTGCTTCTTTAAGTAGGTAAAGGCAAAAGTATCTTTAGTGCTGCTGTGGCACAATATGTTTAACCACACGAGAAATTCAACTGTTGATCACCAGCAAACTGGCGTTTCCATGCTTCATTGTACAGAAAACAAACCAAGATCAGTGACTTGTACAACAGATCCTTGTTTGCTCCAGTTTTCATAAATTATCCCCAGTGGGAACCAGATATAAAAATGGGAAGCAAAGTCTAAGCAGGATAAAGTAATGGCAACAAGTCAGGTTTTAGTTTTCAATCCCAAACCTGCCTTGAAAAAGAAAAACTACTGATAAAAGGTTCTGCTTTTCCTTCCTCTAAGTCTATATATTAGCTCCAGTAAGCTTTCTTTCTGCAGATCCAGTTTATTCTTTATTGAATGTCAGTGGCCTGTGTTTACTCAGCAAATCGTTCCCGAAATGACCTGCAGAATATGAAACGATAAAAGGAATTTTAAAGAGATTTCATGAAAGGCAGCCCTTCCTCAGGAATCAGCACAGCAGCACTGCAGGGTAAGTCTAAAATCCCAAGGGGGCTTAGTTACTGCACTAACATGGGTAAGTTGACCTGAAGGTCACCCTGTTTTGGCAGCTGTATTACTCAATGTCTCAACAGGTTAAGTGTGAAGAAGGATAGACCGGTAATGCACTTTGCAGCAATATTCCTCTATTTGATGCTGAATGAGTGAAGAGGGCAAAAGGGTTTGTAGAGTTTCCTTATAAGAATCCTAAAGGGATCAGCCCCGTTGCTATAAGTTGTACAGGACACTACTTTACTTATTTAAAGGGGCTTTTCTACTCTATTAATAGAATTATGAAATCCCTAACGGAGTTCTAAATGTAGATTTAAAGCCTTTTTTTTTTTCATTTTATTTAAAGTAGGTCAGGGTAAAAGAACTCAAGTTTTTTTCCCCCAACTGTATGTCATTGGAGAGATTTCCCATCACTTTCTGTCCCATAAAACAACAGGAAGTAAGGGAAAAGTTTCTAGAAGACTGCAATGGCTACACAGAGTGCAATAAAAGCTGAAAGCAGGGCCATTGCCTCAGGTGGCATCTCTTTGGGTCACTGTTGCCCCCTTTCCAGCGAGAGCATTCCAGGTTGTTAAGAGCTCTTAGCAACCTGGGATGCTTCCATCTCTGGTTGCCAGGAGCTTGGTGGGAAGCTGGCCAGCTTCCCACCAAGTTCCTGGCAACCAGTGATGTCAGTGAGCTGGGTGGATAAAAGTAATTCACCGGCACACACTTGAAGGGTTTTTAAAGTATTGATATGTTTATTCAATACCCAATGTCACATACTGTCATACAGTGCTAACGTTTCGGGTCCGTACAGGGATCCTTCATCAGAGCGACAGTGACACGGTCGCTGTCGCTCTGATGAAGGATCCCTGTGCGGACCCGAAACGTTAGCACTGTATGACAGTATGTGACATTGGGTATTGAATAAACATATCAATACTTTAAAAACCCTTCAAGTGTGTGCCGGTGAATTACTTTTATTTACTATTAGTGTTTTGCACGGCGCCATCCGTGTGGTCACCTGGGCACCACATATACCTTGTGGTTTTGAGACCGTGGCAGTGCGAATGGGATTTGGACCTTGTAGTGAGCTGGGTGGGACGCCAACCAGAGCCAGAGGTAATGTGCACCACGTAAACCCTTCATAACATGCACGGCCCTTCACCCCCTGGTAACGTGCACAACCAGCACCTCAATCCCCCCGCCCCACCACAATGTAGTCCAATCTATTATTCTACATACAGTAGATGAGTTAAAGTTGATGTAAACGCAATCACAATATTTTCATATAAGCTCTAACACATTAATGTAATTTTCGATCTGCAGCTTTCATGAAAATAATACCTGGTGATCCCGGCATGACGATTTTTACCTAAGCACTTCCTGTTAGTAGGTGGCAATGCTTTGTCTGTATCTCCCAATTGCTATCTTGAGTTGTTACCCCCGTTACTTGATCTTCCAACAGAGACTATAAGGCCTCATTCACACAAGAAAAGGCCGGCACGTACAGCTCCGTGCTGTGTGCACGGCCGTATCGGGCAGCTCCCGGGAAGGACAGGTGCTGTGTGTGATTAGTACGTAGCCCCTGTCCTTCTCTATGGAATTATGTGGCCGTACACCACCTACGCTCACCCAACCTGCAAATCTGTGCGGGTGTCCGTACTGTCTACGTCCGAACCAGGACACCCGCACCCGTACGGACCTGCACTTGGTGTGAGCGTAGGGCAGCTTACGGCTGCGTACTCCCATAGAGAAGGACATGGGCTGCATACTAATCACACACAGCACCTGTCCTTCCCGGGAGCTGCCCGATATGGCCGTGCACACAGCACGGAGCTGTATGTGCCAGCCTTTTCTCGTGTGAATGAGGCCTTCGTGATAACTTTAACACACATTACAGACATGGTCCTCTATTGGCCCCATCAGCAAACCTACATTGAGAAATGCAATGCAGCCATCACTGGAGTTCATAATGGCTAAAAGTGGCTGCATTAAGGCGGCAGGAGACAAGCAGCACTGAGATGAGGATGAAACAAGGTAAAACCATATTTTATTTTAACCCAATGGAAAATTTTCAATTTTTATGGTACACATGGCTTTAACAGTTTAAATGGCATTCATAAGCTTTACATCTGCCCTTGCAGACCTGGCTAAAGGATAAGTACATCTAAATCAATGATTTCACCAATGTCTTTTCCCTGACCTCAGCAGTAATATCTATCACAGGACCTTAGTTTGTGTAAACACCATCTCTGTGCTTCTCAGCTGCCATAGCCTCTGCAGCCATCCAGATTCTACTCACATAGGTGCTATTGTGATGACAGGGAACTGCCATAAAGAATAATTGCAAACCCCATCTGTACCAACAGATTGTCTGCTTTCTGTGCGGCAGTTTCCTTTCAGATCCCAATGCATGCTTTAAAGTTGAACTTCATGCAGATATAAAGACAGAAATTAATGTAGCTCTGTAAACATTAATACATTATTGAATTTATGTTTGCATGCGAGCAGTGTAAGTGCCTGAAGTACCTGGCTTGGTATCTGTCACTTGCAGTCTCCTGCAGAGCTCAGACAAAAAGAGAAAGTAATACAAGGGGCCACGTATTTATGCTGCAATGCTCATATGCCATCAAGGAGCAGAGTGACAGAGAGTTGAGCTAATCAGTCTGCTGATACTCCTTTAGCTGTCCAATCAAAGAAGAAGGAGTGACAAGACCTTTAAGTGTTACTTAACTGCAGTAGGAAAAAAATCAGGTCTTCTGTCCTGCCAGGCTGGGCTGTGTTTCCTGCCAATGCTAAATCACAGAACTGGATAGACAAAAAAATAATAATATTATAATTCAAATAATAATTTAAAATATATGATATGTTATCCATGTTTTTAGCTCTTTGCCTAGAAATCAGCTTTAAACCAGAAAATAATAAATGGAAAATGAATGATATATTAGGACTATAAAAGGAAGAATAATGCAGAACAGAAGTGTGCAGCAGAGAAGTTCTAAAATGGACATTGTAGGCAGGGCTGTACCTATAATCAGGCAGCCTGAGGCTGTTCGGTCCTGTGGTGGGGAGGCGGCAGGCAGACTGGTATGGCCACTCTACTGCACAAGGTTTTTTCAGTGTGCCTGCCACCCCCTTTCTGGTCACAGCATCCCAGGATTTCTAGGAGTCAGACGGGTAGTTTTGTAAGGGCCATACACATCTTTCCGCCCAGCTCTCGGCAACCTGGGATGCATTTGCCGGCGTCCCACTGAGCTCCTGGCAAGCAGTGATGTCACTGCTTGCCAAGAGATTGGCTGGATGCTGGCAAGAGCGTGCAGCGGAGCTACTAGCAACCAGTGACGTTGTGATGTCGCTGGTCACGTCCCTAGCCTTTTTGCCTCAGGTGGCAAAAAGGCTATGGACACCCATTATTCTAGGTCTGGCAAAGACTTGGACCACCTGTTTCTTTTCGGTGAGGCAGTTTTGGCAAATCACGTTAATTAGAATACCTCTTAACTAAACACCAATGGTTGAATTTTTCACAAGTGACAGATCCTCTTTAATGCTGTATACTTTTTTCATTAATAGATATAAAAGAAAAACAAAATAACCTTCTGTAGGAAGGTGACTTTGAATCAGAGATAAAAATCATCTACCGTACTGAAAAACAACACGATGAAAGAGAAAATATAATTTTCCACCTAATCATGAAACATAATCCTTACACTTCTGCAGAGCTGGTCTTCAGATGTTTAGCCATTTCCTACAAAAGTCAATTAAAGTGGCCCTGTCCCCTAAACATCACAATAGCCTTCCCCGAGCAGATGGAGAAAGTAATTAAAGCGAAAGACAACCGATTTCACCCCTCTCTTTCTGAACCAAAGTGAAAACCTTACATACTGTATTCTACTGAATTTATGTAGGAATCAGTGGCGTAACTATAGCCATAGCCTGGGGCCTGTGAGTGGAAGGGGGACCCAAAAGGTTGTTGAGGTAAATTAAACATAGAATATGTGAACATAATTCAGTGCTGTACCATTAAAGGTTGGAGTCAGTGGTAGCAGTTGATGACAACTAATCCACTGTAAAGTCTACAGTGGAGAGACAGCTTCAGATGCACAAGAGGAGCATGTGGGATCTTGGCATTGTTACTCACAGCTCTGAGAGAGGGCATTAGGGGCCCCTCATCACATTTTTGCTATGGGGCCCCAGTGATCTATAGTTATGGCCATGGTAGGAATGTATTTTACTGCAGGGATGTCATCCTGATCCAGGCACCTCTACCTAGTGAGTCTTGGAAATGAGACAAGAACATGTATATCTTTGTGTTGAGAGGTTTAAGCCGGCCATACACTGCTTGAATTTTGGCTGTTGACTTAGCCAAAAAATAAGCTGTGTGTGGCCCTGTCAGCACCCCCCAGTTCAACAAAAGTACATTTTTAATTGACTTTTCTAAGGGTCTTCTGGTTGGTCTGATGATATCATGAGTCCATCTGCTTCTCCCTTATTGGGCATTACTGGTGCACTAAATGGCACTCGTGTGTCCATTGCAGTAATACTCTGAGCCCAGACCGGGTGATTTTGTTCCCCAGGGGGTGAATACCATGCCAGTCTGGGCTCTAAGGAAGTGGGTTGAATGGCACTGGCCATCATTCAACCGAGAAGACTGGTGGCATCTTGTGATGAAAAGGCATTACTGTGCAGTTCAGTGATGTGAAGGCAAGCATTTCAGGAAAAGTTGTTGTAGCGCCCTCTGCTATGTCGCTACTAAATTTAGTGTATATCTGGACTGTAATCAGTCTGGAAACTGATTTGCTCTGAGTTCTGCAGGATTCCCTGAGTTTGGTGGATTGATTGCTTCCCCCTGTTGCTGAGTTGGGGACTCAGCAAACAGAGAGGGAGGATCCATCCTCAGACTGTGACTATGCACCTGACTCTGACCAATCCCTGAGCAGGGTGACTTAGAGATATGACTGAAAGAAGGTGATAGACTTCCGGTTCCGGCGCCGGATGGACTAGACGGTGAATACAGGAGCTCCGTCCCCGCCACATCCAGACCGCAACTCCCGCACCTGAACCGAAACATAACGAGCGCCCCAATCGTCTGACGTGTCCCACTGGCCATGGACAAGTTCGTGGCTCGATCGCAGCCGGTCCGCCGCAACATCGCTGCTCCCTCCAGCCCGGCGGCCCCACAGCAGGAGGCCGCGGCCATGGAAGACACAGACGCCGATGACGTCACACCGCTGGGTGAGTCTGCTGATGCATCTCCCCATGCCCCCCTGGATTACCAACGACTGGCAGCCACTGTTGCCTCACATCTAAGGGTAGAATAACAGATGTTGATATGTTTAATCCTTACTACTGTTCACATGCAATCGAGCTACATTTTTGGATCGCAGTCTGCGCACTGCTACTTGATCCATGTGTTGTTTCACTTTGGAGTTTACCTGCATTGTTACCATTTATTCTATCAATAAAAACTAACATGCTGAAAAAAAAAAGAAGGTGATAAAAGGTTTGGGGACAGTTTCCAGAACTCTCTCTCCCCTGGGGCCCTCCCTGGGAGGAGAGCTGTGTGCTACAGATGCCTGGCCTGGGCCTCAGGATGTGGCAGATGCTGGGGGCCTAGAAGCCTAAGATACTACTGGATGCCCGGTCTGAGCCTCAGCATGTGGCAGATGCTGGGGCCCTGAGACCTTAGATGCTACTGGAAAGGAACCTGATGGAAGCTGGGCTGGAGGTGGAATCTGCTTATGGAGGAGTGTTGCAGATGAGCTGGTGAGAGCTACCGTCTGACACCCTGTAAGAGATCCCTCACCCTATTCTCAGGTACTTTACTGAAGAGAAGCCAGTTGGTGCACTACAAGTCCAGTGACAGTTCTCCTTCAAAGTCCTGGACTATTCCTGGCTGTTCTCTGTGCTACTTCATATTGCTGGTCGCTCTTACAGGACCATTGTGCTACTGCTACAAGCCGTTGCTAAGGGAGAAGACAGAGTCATCCAAATTGTTACTTGGGTATCCTGCAATCCCAAACCCTCTCTCCTAGTTGATACTGTGCAAATAAATACTAAAAAGACCCTATGACTCGAGCCTGTTCTGTTCCAGAGTGTCGGTGTTGCTGCAGCAGAGAAAGGGGCCGGTGGCTGGCAAAACAGGTAGGAGAGCCCTAGTTCATATTCAGAGACTCCTTCGGGGGTGAGCGTTTTTTTATTCAAATACTTATATAGCTGGCTTTTGGATTTTTAAGATTTTGAAAAAAAATGGCGTTCTACTTTAACGAGTTGCCGTCCGCCCATTGTAAAAAAACAGACGGACGGCACTGCTGCATTGGCGGGTTGCCGTCTGCAGATGGCATTTTTTTTCTGCTCGCGCACGCCCCCTAGCGGGCGCGCACAGGCAGAAAAGACCCGTGCAATGCAAACACCCATTACCGGGTGTTTCACATATAGACGATCGGCGGCTCTATAGCCTGCCGATCGTGTATATGTGCTCGTTTTTTCGCCTGACCCCTCACCTTCAATCCCGGGATCCGCTGCCCCATCTGCGGCCCCGGGACCAGCTCGGGAGGCCATTCATTAAATATAGGGGAAACTGTTTTTTTTTTTTAAATTTCGGTAATTTTTCCTTAATATAGTAAAAAATAAAAACCCCCAGTGGTGAATAAATACCACCAAAAGAAAGCTCTATCTGTCCCTAAAAAATGGTATAAAATTAATTTCAGTACAGCGTTGCATGACGGAATAAATGTCAGTCAAAGTACCGCATCGCTGAATACTGAAAAATGGCCTGGATGGGAAGGGGGTTTAACAGCGCGGATGTCAACTGGTTCACATTAAAAAAAATGAGACAATATAATGCTAATTAGCATTATTTTGTTAATGTGACTTTGTGCGTATGTACAGTCTCTTGGGGGAGATTTGGTGTAAGGTCATGAACTTTTGAAGAATCTCACTACAGGTCATGTCTTGTTGAGGTATCCAGTGACAGAAAATGATATCCGAGTGCATACTGTGCACCATTTAACCTCCTGAGAAATCCCAGACATAATGTGATCTCTTAGTTAATCCCTTCTCAGATAAAGATCTTTAAATGATTCCTAACCTGCAGTGCCAAGGGAAGCCTCTGTCAGCTGTGACTTATGATCTCATACTCTAATTCATCTTCTAACAATATTAATGTTATTCCACTAAAACAGTTATGTATTTGAGACACAAGACAATTCTGCCCTGTACAAAAAATTAGGAAGACCTCACCTTGAATATGGTACAGTACGGTGAACCATTTCAGAAAGGATGTCCTGGGCCAGAAAAAAAGTGTAGAGTGTTTTTTTCTCTCTTGAGTAGATAAAGGCAGACATAATATGATATATGGTGAGGAAACTGCCTCTTTTTTGCATTTGAACCTGCAAAGCAATTCAGCCATGATCAGTGGGTGGCGCGTGCTATGCTCAGGCACTGCTGATAGGTTCCTTCAGCTCTGATGCATATTGATGCATATCAAGGGCACATTGCGATCTATGAGTCCCTGCCAGGGTTGTCCCTTGAATTTTTGACGCCTGAAGCAGGGTGGGATGGGGGGGGCTTGGCTTTGGCCTGTTACCTGTCCATCATTGACATCACTGGTAGCCAAGAGCTGGGCACGATGCCAGCCAGAGCTTCCCACTCATCTACTGGCAACCAGTGATGTCAGAGCTGAGTTGGATGCCTACCAGACTGTCCCAGTTTGCTAATAGCTGGGCAGAGAGATGTGTATGATGCTTACATATCTTCCCGCCGAGTTCTTAGCAATCTGAGATGTTCTAGTTGGATAGGTAGCAGCAGGCACACTGCAAACATTGACCCAACATGAGCCAAAGAGACACCGTCTGAGGCAACAGCCTCAAGCTGCCTCATTATAGTACAGTGGCAGACAGGACTTGTAGTCTCTCTAGTGACACATCCTCGGTATGCATTTGAGAATGGATAATGCAACTGAGAGGGAGGAGCCACACCAAATTTTAAAAATGACAAGAGCCTGCAGGGAGTATGAGCCCCGCTTTTCAGATAAGTGGGTGCAGGGCAGTTTCTGAATGGGGGGCTGGATGATGTGACCATGTTTAATGTTACACCTTGAATATGGATGCAACATGAAACAAGGTAACAAAAAAGTAGAGTTGTCCTATAGGTCTAAGCATGTGATAGCATATAATGACTGTTTAGCTTCCACAAGCACCTAAACACCCTTGTTTCCCTGGAACAAAATCTCATGCTGTGGCAACTGTGCTACTGCTTTGGCTTCCACACTTTCTGAGTCACTGGCCTGGAACAAAAACATGCAGAGCAGGAATTCTAACTTCACTGGCTGAATGCTAGTTGTTGCTTAGTGGCTCAGACGCATTGAGGCCAGGTACAGCTAGCACTTCCCTAGACACCTACCATTTACCTAAAGAGGCCAGCAAATGATTGTAGTCTATGTGTGTCTGTACACTTTCACCTACTTAAGTTACCATGAATGATAGTTCATTGCCTCCTGGTCAAACAGTGGTTGAAACTGGATTCTAAATGGACACAAGCCACTCAATAAGAAAGCTATATATATATATATATCTATATATAGATATATATACACATATATAGCTATATATAGATATATTTGAGTGAAAGACAAAGACTAGCTGAGCTTCATCTAGTACATCTTGGAGAATGTGCCTAGAGACCTGTTTGAAGACTGTCAATTCCAGGATTTCTGATTTTTTTCGGAAGTCTCCCTGAATTTATAATGTTATATTTATCTGGTGTATCATCTGTAAAATCCATATACTGTACCTAAGTACATTTCTTTGAATATTTTCCTACTTGTAAGTTATTTGAATCATTGCACTACACTCACAAATCTAAAAGGTTATGCACACAAACATGTTAAATAAATGTAACATTGAGTTTAGCCCTTTGTTACAATATATTAGGCAGCAAGTAAACATTTTGTCCCTGAAGTTGATTTGATGGGAGCAGAAAAAATGGGAAAGGAGTTGACTTTGGCAAGGGCCAAATTGTGATGGCTGGACAACTGGGTCAGAGCAGCTCCAAAACTGCAGTTCGTGCAGGATGTTCTGTAATGGTCAGGACTTACCAAAACCGGTCCAAGGAAGAAAAACCAGTGAACTGGTGACAGGGTCATGGGCGGCCAAGGCTCACTTGGGGATCAAAGGTGGCCTGACCTCCCAACTTACAGGATCTATAGCAGTGGTTCACAACCTGTATAACCTCAGGACCCACATTTATCCTTGGTCATTAAGTCGCGACCCAAGTTGCACCGCACTAAACCGCATGGCATTGCAGCACCGCATGTTCCAGTCAAACTGTAGATGGGAGGTGTGTTTGGGGTGCCATTCAAATGAAAGGCAACGCACCTCCCACACCAAAATAAACAGTAGGTGCGATTGCGTGGTACTTTTTCGATTAAAACACTGACACACAAACACCACCACAGACATTCTCTTACACACATACACATTCCGAAAAAATGTTTAGGTGTTCAGTGTGAGCTGCTGTGCTGGCTCTCCATCCATATGTGCATTGCTTGTACAGCTCCCTTGCACTCCCTGTAGAGGTGCCGCGAGCCAGAAAGTGACGTCACTCTGGTCATGCAAGGTAGCTATAATCAATGAACATATGGATGGAGCTCCCTCGCAGCCCCCTGCCCACTCCACCTCAAGCTGACACTCGACGTCGGGCAGCATAATTTGAATGGCTACTAGGCACGAGAACTGACAGTGCTGCGCTATTGGAGAGGCTGAGGAGCCTCTCACCTAGTGCAGTGGGAGGCATGCGGCGACCCACTGAACACAGAGTCGCGATCCACTTTTGGGTCACGACCCACCAGTTGAGAACCATGGATCTAAAGGATCTACTACTGATAACTTGGTGCCAAATACCACAGAATACCTTCAGAGGTCTAGGGGCATCAATGCCCGTCAGAGCTGTTTTGCCGGCAAAAGTGGGTCCTACTCAATATAAGGTGAGTGGTCATAATGTTATAGCTGATCAGTGCATATTTCATACATTCTCCTCATTTGGAATTAGTAAACCTTTAAATAAGCCCTGGAGGAAGTATTTTCATCTCTAACTGTAAGGAGATGGATTATAGTACTTTTAACATCATTACTGCTGTCTACATGGCCGTCTAATATGATTTACAGGTTGATCCTGTAAACATGTTTTTGTAACTCAGATATCTGGAATCTTAGTAGATGCTTATCAGAATTATTATGTTTTAAAATAAGATGTCATTATGGATGAAGATATTTTCCAACACACATCTGACTTGCTATTATTTCCCTGCAGCCCTCTTTAGCCTTTAATGGCAGCTTCCACAGTCTGCACAGCAAGTTAAAGAAATGTGAAGTATCATATTATATTCTCAGGTAATATGTACAATTTAAATTTTACTTAGGAAAAATGCATGCTTCCATCTGTCTGTAAATTGTATTGATACGCCAGGTTTTGAAGATTTATCCCTGGAATTGTGTTATCCTTGAAATGGTCTTTTTCATTATTTTTTTCCGTCTACACAATAAGATTATTATTCTGCAGGTTGGACTCTGCCCTCATCCTGGCACATTCTGTAAGCTTTTTATGTTTATCTATTTAAAGCACAGCTGAGGCTGGGTCACATAGAGCAAAGTGACCTCGTAGCTGCACATCAGACAACATCCGTTCCCATACTGTAGCCAACCCAATCCATCTCTACTGGCCCCAAAGATGCAAGGCAAATACCAGCTTTTCTGAAAGTCTAAGGCGTATGGCTAAGCACGCATACCCTGTTCCCAAGGGCAGTGCTGGGGGAAGAATCACATTATGCACTTTACCCTATAGCCTGTATTTTTTGTTTTCCACTTGCCTTACAGCAACAGATTGGGACATCAACTAGGAGCATTAAAGGGACTATATGACACATGGGTACCTGCTATATAACTGTTTGCTCACTTTGTTTTGTGTTACCTATAAAACGTTTTTTTTTTTTTTTTAGGCTTAAAGTGATATTAAAGTCATAATGTTTTAAGCTATTACAAATGCTAATTAAATCACTTACAATGAAAGCTGCTCCTTGATGTTTAAAAATGTTAGTTTCCTGTAGAATCACCTGGCCCCCTAAACACTGGCCCTGAAATCCTGTTTTATGATTGCTCCTTTCTCTTGCGGGGTCTGAGGGAGCCACCCGTGTGTGTGCTAGGAAGCTCTGTGTGTCTCCATAAACACATAAGCACAGCAGGGCCAGGCCCCCCCCCCTCCTTTTCCTCCTGCTCTCCTCTTCTCCCTTCTTCCTTCT